>NW_028270169.1:4548242-4706576 GCF_037043375.1 Chiloscyllium plagiosum | reverse complement strand
CATAGACTGCAGCCTGGGACACAGTAACACACATTCACACACACACACACACACACATAGACTGCAGCCTGGGACACAGTAACACACACACACACACACACAGACTCAGACTGCAGCCTGGGACACAGTAACACACACACACACACACATAGACTGCAGCCTGGGACACAGTAACACACACACACACACACACACACACACACAGACTGCAGCCTGGGACACAGTAACACACACACACACACACACACACACACACACATAGACTGCAGCCTGGGACACAGTAACACACACACACACACATACACAGACTGCAGCCTGGGACACAGTAACACACACACACACACACACAGACTGCAGCCTGGGACACAGTAACACACACACACACACACACACAGTGCAGCCTGGGACACAGTAACACACACACACACACACACAGACACAGACTGCAGCCTGGGACACAGTAACACACACACACACACACACACTGCAGCCTGAGACACAGTAACACACACACACACACACACAGACTGCAGCCTGGGACACAGTAACACACACACACACCCACACACACAGACTGCAGCCTGTGACACAGTAACACACACACACACACACACACACAGACATAGACTGCAGCCTGTGACACAGTAACACACACACGCACACACACACACACACACACACACTGCAGCATGAGACACAGTAACACACACACACACACACACACACAGACTGCAGCCTGGGACACAGTAACACACACACACACCCACACACACAGACTGCAGCCTGGGACACAGTAACACACACACACACACATACACACAGACTGCAGCCTGGGACACAGTAACACACACACATAGACTGCAGCCTGGGTCACAGTAACACACACACACACACACACACATAGACTGCAGCCTGGGACACAGTAACACACATACACACACACACACACACAGACTGCAGCCTGGGACACAGTAACACACACACACACACACACAGACACAGACTGCAGCCTGGGACACAGAAACACACACACACACAGACACACACAGACAGACTGCAGCCTGGGACACAGTAACACACACACACACACACATAGACTGCAGCCTGAGACACAGTAACACACACACACACACACACATAGACTGCACCTTGGCACACAGTAACACACACACACACACACACACTCAGACTGCAGCCTGGGACACAGTAACACACACACACCCAAACACACAGACTGCAGCCTGGGACACAGTAACACACACACACACACACACAGACTGCAGCCTGGCACACAGTAACACACACACACACACACACAGACACAGACTGCAGCCTGGGACACAGTAACACACACACACACAGACACACACAGACAGACTGCAGCCTGGGACACAGTAACACACACACACACACACACAGACTGCAGCCTGGGACACAGTAACACACACACACACACAGACTGCAGCCTGGGACACAGTAACACAAACACACACACACACACTGCAGCCTGGGACACAGTAACACACACACACACACACACAGACTGCAGCCTGGGACACAGTAACACCCACCCACCCACACACACAGACTGCAGCCTGGGACACAGTCACACACACACACACAGAGACATAGACTGCAGCCTGGGACACAGTAACACACACACACACACACACAGACTGCAGCCTGGGACACAGACACACACACAAACCCACACACAGACTGCAGCCTGCGACACAGACACACACACACACATACACACACAGACTGCAGCCAGGGACACACTAACACACACACACACAGACTGCAGCCTGGGACACAGTAACACAGACTGCAGCCTGGGACATAGTAACACACACACACACACACACAGACTGCAGCCAGGGACACACTAACACACACACACACACAGACTGCAGCCTGGGACACAGTAACACAGACTGCAGCCTGGGACATAGTAACACACACACACACACACACACAGACTGCAGCCTGGGACACAGTAACACACACACACACACACAGACTGCAGCCTGGGACACAGTAACACACACACACACACACAGACTGCAGCCTGGGACACAGTAACACACACACACACACACAGACTGCAGCCTGGGACACAGTAACACACACACACACACACACACACACACATACTGCAGCCTGGGACACAGTAACACACACACACACAGACTGCAGCCTGGGACACAGTAACACACACACAGACTGCAGCCTGGGACACAGTAACACACACACACACACACACACACACACACACACACAGACTGCAGCCTGGGACACAGTAACACACACACACACACACACACACATACTGCAGCCTGGTACACAGTAACACACACACACACACATAGACTGCAGCCTGGGACACAGACACACACACACACCCACACACAGACTGCAGCCTGGGACACAGACACACACTCACACACACACACATACACACACAGACTGCAGCCTGGGACACAGTAACACACACACACACACACACACACACACAGACTGCAGCCTGGGACACAGACACACACACACACACAGACACACAGACTGCAGCCTGGGACACAGTAACACACACACACAGACTGCAGCCTGGGACACAGACACACACACCCACCCACACACAGACTGCAGCCTGGGACACAGACACACACACACACATACACACACAGACTGCAGCCTGGGACACAGTAACACATACACACACACACACACATATGCACACACAGACTGCAGCCTGGGACACAGTAACACACACACACACACACACACAGAGACTGCAGCCTGGGACACAGGCACACACACACACACACACATACTGCAGCCTGGGACACACACACAGACTGCAGCCTGGGACACAGTAACACACACACCGACACAGACTGCAGCCTGGGACACAGTAACACACACACACACACACACACACACATAGACTGCAGCCTGGGACACAGGAACACACACACACACACACACAGACTGCAGCCTGGGACACAGTAACACACACACACACACACACACACAGACTGCAGCCTGGGACACAGTAACACACACACACACAGAGACATAGACTGCAGCCTGGGACACAGTAACACACACACACACACAGACTGCAGCCTGGGACACAGTAACACACACAAACACACACAGACACAGACTGCAGCCTGGGACACAGTAACACACACACACACAGACTGCAGCCTGAGACACAGTAACACACACACAGACACAGACTGCAGCCTGGGACACAGTAACACACACACACACACACATACTGCAGCCTGGGACACAGTAACACACACACACATACTGCAGCCTGGGACACAGTAACACACACACACAGACTGCAGCCTGGGACACAGTAACACGCACATACACACACACAGACACAGACTGCAGCCTGGGACACAGTAACACACACACACACACACACAGACTGCAGCCTGGGACACAGTAACACACACACACACACAGACTGCAGCCTGGGACACAGTAACACACACACACACACACACACACAGACTGCAGCCTGGGACACAGTAACACACACACACACACACACAGACTGCAGCCTGGGACACAGTAACACACACACACACACAGACTGCAGCCTGGGACACAGTAACACAAACACACACACACACACTGCAGCCTGGGACACAGGAACACACACACACACACACACAGACTGCAGCCTGGGACACAGTCACACACACACACACAGAGACATAGACTGCAGCCTGGGACACAGTAACACACACACACAGACTGCAGCCTGGGACACAGACACACACACAAACCCACACACAGACTGCAGCCTGCGACACAGACACACACACACACATACACACACAGACTGCAGCCAGGGACACACTAACACACACACACACACACATAAACTGCAGCCTGGGACACAGTCTCACACACACAAACACACACACACACACACACTCAGACTGCAGCCTGGGACACAGTAACACACACACACACCCACACACACAGACTGCAGCCTGGGACACAGTAACACACACACACACACACACACAGACTGCAGCCTGGGACACAGTAACACACACACACACACACACACAGACTGCAGCCTGGGACACAGTAACACACACACACACACACACAGACACAGACTGCAGCCTGGGACACAGTAACACACACACACACACTGCAGCCTGGGACACAGTAACACACACACACACACACACACACATAGACTGCAGCCTGGGACACAGTAACACACACACACACACACACAGACTGCAGCCTGGGACACAGTAACACACACACACACACACATAGACTGCAGCCTGGGACACAGTAACACACACACACACACACACATAGACTGCAGCCTGGGACACAGTAACACACACACACACACACACACACAGACTGCAGCCTGGGACACAGTAACACACACACACACACAGACTGCAGCCTGGGACACAGTAACACACACACACACATAGACTGCAGCCTGGGTCACAGTAACACACACACACACACACACACATAGACTGCAGCCTGGGACACAGTAACACACATTCACACACACACACACACACACACATAGACTGCAGCCTGGGACACAGTAACACACACACACACACACAGACTCAGACTGCAGCCTGGGACACAGTAACACACACACACACACACATAGACTGAAGCCTGGGACACAGTAACACACACACACACACACACAGACTGCAGCCTGGGACACAGTAACACACACACACACACACACATAGACTGCAGCCTGGGACACAGTAACACACACACACACACATACACAGACTGCAGCCTGGGACACAGTAACACACACACACACACACACTCAGACTGCAGCCTGGGACACAGTAACACACACACACACACCCACACACACAGACTGCAGCCTGGGACACAGTAACACACACACACACACACACACAGACTGCAGCCTGGGACACAGTAACACACACACACACACACAGTGCAGCCTGGGACACAGTAACACACACACACACACAGACACAGACTGCAGCCTGGGACACAGTAACACACACACACACACACGCACACACACACACACACTGCAGCCTGGGACACAGTAACACACACACACACACACACAGACTGCAGCCTGGGACACAGTAACACCCACACACACAGACTGCAGCCTGGGACACAGTAACACACACACACACACACACACAGACATAGACTGCAGCCTGGGACACAGTAACACACACACACACACATAGACTGCAGCCTGGGACACAGTAACACACACACACACACACACACACACAGACTGCAGCCTGGGACACAGTAACACACACACATAGACTGCAGCCTGGGTCACAGTAACACACACACACACACACACATAGACTGCAGCCTTGGACACAGTAACACACATATACACACACACACACACACACACATAGACTGCAGCCTGGGACACAGTAACACACACACACACACACACAGACACAGACTGCAGCCTGGGACACAGTAACACACACACACACAGACACACACAGACAGACTGCAGCCTGGGACACAGTAACACACACACACACACACATAGACTGCAGCCTGGGACACAGTAACACACACACACACACACACATAGACTGCACCTTGGCCCACAGTAACACACACACACACACTCAGACTGCAGCCTGAGACACAGTAACACACACACACCCAAACACACAGACTGCAGCCTGGGACACAGTAACACACACACACACACACACAGACTGCATCCTGGGACACAGTAACACACACACACACACACACACAGACTGCAGCCTGGGACACAGTAACACACACACACACACACAGACTGCAGCCTGGGACACAGTAACACACACACACACACATAGACTGCAGACTGGGACACAGTAACACACACACACACACAGACTGCAGCTTGGGACACAGTAACACACACACACACACACACAGACACAGACTGCAGCCTGGGACACAGTAACACACACACACACACAGACACACACAGACAGACTGCAGCCTGGGACACAGTAACACACACACACACACACATAGACTGCAGCCTGGGACACAGTAACACACACACACCCAAACACACAGACTGCAGCCTGGGACACAGTAACACACACACAGACTGCAGCCTGGGACACAGTAACACACACACACACACAGACTGCAGCCTGGGACACAGTAACACACACACACACACACACACACACACACACACAGACTGGGACACAGTAACACAAACACACACACACACACTGCAGCCTGGGACACAGTAACACACACACACACACACACACAGACTGCAGCATGGGACACAGTAACACACACCCACCCACACACACAGACTGCAGCCTGGGACACAGTCACACACACACACACAGACATAGACTGCAGCCTGGGACACAGTAACACACACACACACACACAGACTGCAGCCTGGGACACAGACGCACACACAAACCCACACACAGACTGCAGCCTGCGACACAGACACACACACACACACATACACACACAGACTGCAGCCAGGGACACACTAACACACACACACACGCAGACTGCAGCCTGGGACACAGTAACACACACACACACACACACACACACATGGACGGCAGCCTGGGACACAGTAACACACACACACACACACAGACTGCAGCCTGGGACACAGTAACACACACACACACATAGACTGCAGACTGGGACACAGTAACACACACACACACATAGACTGCAGACTGGGACACAGTAACACACACACACACACACACACAGACTGCAGCTTGGGACACAGTAACACACACACACACACACACACAGACTGCAGCTTGGGACACAGTAACACACACACACACACACACACAGACTGCAGCTTGGGACACAGTAACACACACACACACACACACACACACAGACTGCAGCCTGGGACACAGTAACACACACACACACCCACACACACAATGACTGCAGCCTGGGACACAGTAACACACACACACACACACACACACACACAGACTGCAGCCTGGGACACAGTAACACTCACACACAGACTGCAGCCTGGGACACAGTAACACCCACACACACATACACACACCCACACACACAGACTGCAGCCTGGGACACAGTAACACACACACACAGACTGCAGCCTGGGACACAGTAATACACACACACCCACCCACACACACACACAGACTGCAGCCTGGGACACAGTAACACACACACACACAGACACACAGACTGCAGCCTCGGACACAGTAACACACACACACACACACACACACACACACACAGACTGCAGCCTGGGACACAGTAATACACACACACACACAGACTGCAGCCTGGGACACAGTAACACACA
This sequence comes from Chiloscyllium plagiosum, assembly GCF_037043375.1. NCBI lineage: Eukaryota > Metazoa > Chordata > Chondrichthyes > Orectolobiformes > Hemiscylliidae > Chiloscyllium > Chiloscyllium plagiosum. Next base: position 4,699,180 of record NW_028270169.1, on the reverse strand, counting down.
CACACACACACAGACTGCAGCCTGGGACACAGTAACACACACACACACACACACACACACACATACTGCAGCCTGGGACACAGTAACACACACACACACAGACTGCAGCCTGGGACACAGTAACACACACACACACACACACACACTGACTGCAGCCTGGGACACAGACACACACACAGACTGCAGCCTGGGACACAGTAACACACACACACACACACACACACACACACACACACAGACTGCAGCCTGGGACACAGTAACACACACACACACACATACTGCAGCCTGGTACACAGTAACACACACACACACACACACACACACACATACTGCAGCCTGGGACACAGTAACACACACACACACACATAGACTGCAGCCTGGGACACAGACACACACACACACCCACACACAGACTGCAGCCTGGGACACAGACACACACTCACACACACACACACATACACACACAGACTGCAGCCTGGGACACAGTAACACACACACACACACACACACACACACAGACTGCAGCCTGGGACACAGACACACACACACACACAGACACACAGACTGCAGCCTGGGACACAGTAACACACACACACAGACTGCAGCCTGGGACACAGACACACACACCCACCCACACACAGACTGCAGCCTGGGACACAGACACACACACACACATACACACACAGACTGCAGCCTGGGACACAGTAACACATACACACACACACACACATATGCACACACAGACTGCAGCCTGGGACACAGTAACACACACACACACACACACACAGAGACTGCAGCCTGGGACACAGGCACACACACACACACACACATACTGCAGCCTGGGACACACACACAGACTGCAGCCTGGGACACAGTAACACACACACCGACACAGACTGCAGCCTGGGACACAGTAACACACACACACACACACACACACACATAGACTGCAGCCTGGGACACAGGAACACACACACACACACACACAGACTGCAGCCTGGGACACAGTAACACACACACACACACACACACACAGACTGCAGCCTGGGACACAGTAACACACACACACACACACACACACAGACTGCAGCCTGGGACACAGTAACACACACACACACACACACAGACACAGACTGCAGCCTGGGACACAGTAACACACACACACACACACACAGACTGCAGCCTGAGACACAGTAACACACACACACACACAGACTGCAGCCTGGGACACAGTAACACACACAAACACACACAGACACAGACTGCAGCCTGGGACACAGTAACACACACACACACAGACTGCAGCCTGAGACACAGTAACACACACACAGACACAGACTGCAGCCTGGGACACAGTAACACACACACACACACACATACTGCAGCCTGGGACACAGTAACACACACACACATACTGCAGCCTGGGACACAGTAACACACACACACAGACTGCAGCCTGGGACACAGTAACACGCACATACACACACACAGACACAGACTGCAGCCTGGGACACAGTAACACACACACACACACACACAGTCTGCAGCCTGGGACACAGTAACACACACACACACACAGACTGCAGCCTGGGACACAGTAACACACACACACACAGACTGCAGCCTGGGACACAGTAACACACACAAACACACACAGACACAGACTGCAGCCTGGGACACAGTAACACACACACACACAGACTGCAGCCTGGGACACAGTAACACACACACACACACACAGATTGCAGCCTGGGACACAGTAACACACACACACACACAGACTGCAGCTTGGGACACAGTAACACACACACACAGACACAGACTGCAGCCTGGGACACAGTAACACACACACACACAGACTGCAGCCTGAGACACAGTAACACACACACACAGACACAGACTGCAGCCTGGGACATAGTAACACACACACACACAGACTGCAGCCTGAGACACAGTAACACACACACACACACACAGACTGCAGCCTGGGACACAGTAACACACACACACACACACACACACATACTGCAGCCTGGGACACAGTAACACACACACACACACACACACACAGACACAGACTGCAGCCTGGGACACAGTAACACACACACACACAGACTGCAGCCTGAGACACAGTAACACACACACACAGACTGCAGCCTGAGACACAGTAACACAGACACACACACACACACACAGATACCGACTGCAGCCTGGGACACAGTAACACACACACACACAGACTGCAGCCTGAGACACAGTAACACACACACACACACAGACTGCAGCCTGGGACACAGTAACACACACACACACACACACACAGACTGCAGCCTGGGACACAGTAACACACACACACACAGACTGCAGCTTGGGACACAGTAACACACACACACAGACACAGACTGCAGCCTGGGACACAGTAACACACACACACACAGACTGCAGCCTGAGACACAGTAACACACACACACACACACACAGACTGCAGCCTGGGACACAGTAACACACACACACACAGACTGCAGCTTGGGACACAGTAACACACACACACAGACACAGACTGCAGCCTGGGACACAGTAACACACACACACACAGACTGCAGCCTGAGACACAGTAACACACACACACACACAGACTGCAGCCTGGGACACAGTAACACACACACACACACAGACTGCAGCCTGAGACACAGTAACACACACACACACACACACACACACAGACACAGACTGCAGCCTGGGACATAGTAACACACACACACACAGACTGCAGCCTGAGACACAGTAACACACACACACACACACAGACTGCAGCCTGGGACACAGTAACACACACACACACACACACACACACATACTGCAGCCTGGGACACAGTAACACACACACACACACAGACACAGACTGCAGCCTGGGACACAGTAACACACACACACACAGACTGCAGCCTGAGACACAGTAACACACACACACAGACTGCAGCCTGAGACACAGTAACATAGACACACACACACACACACACAGACTGCAGCCTGGGACACAGTAACACACACACACACAGACTGCAGCCTGAGACACAGTAACACACACACACACACAGACTGCAGCCTGGGACACAGTAACACACACACACACACACACACACAGACTGCAGCCTGGGACACAGTAACACACACACACACACACACACACACAGACTGCAGCCTGGGACACAGTAACACACACACACACACACACACACAGACTGCAGCCTGGGACACAGTAACACACACACACACACACACACACAGACTGCAGCCTGGGACACAGTAACACACACACACACACACACACACACATACTGCAGCCTGGGACACAGTAACACACACACACACAGTCTGCAGCCTGGGACACAGTAACACACACACACACACACACAGACTGCAGCGTGGGACACAGTAACACACACACACACAGACTGCAGCCTGGGACACAGTAACACACACACACACACACACACAGACTGCAGCCTGGGACACAGTAACACACACACAGACTGCAGCCTGGGACACAGTAACACAAACACACACACACCCACCCACACACATACAGACTGCAGCCTGGGACACAGTAACACACACACACACACACACACAGACACAGACTGCAGCCTGGGACACAGTAACACGCACACACACACAGACTGCAGCCTGGGACACAGTAACACACACACACACACACACACAGACTGCAGCCTGGGACACAGACACACACAGACACACAGACTGCAGCCTGGGACACAGTAACACACACACACACACAGACTGCAGCCTGTGACACAGACACACACACACACAGACTGCAGCCTGGGACACAGTAACACACACACACACACACAGACTGCAGCCTGGGACACACACACACACACACAGACTGCAGCCTGGGACACAGTAACACACACACACACACACACAGACTGCAGCCTGGGACACAGTAACACACACACACACACACACACAGACACAGACTGCAGCCTGAGACACAGTAACACACACACACACACACACATACTGCAGCCTGGGACACAATAACACACACACACAGACTGCAGCCTGGGACACAGTAACACACACACACACACACACACACACACTGACACAGACTGCAGCCTGGGACACAGTAACACACACACACACACACACACACACAGACTGCAGCCTGGGACACAGTAACACACACACACACACAGACTGCAGCCTGGGACACAGTAACATACACACACACAGACTGCAGCCTGGGACACAGTAACACACACACACACACACACAGACTGCAGCCTGGGACACAGTAACACACACACACAGCCTGGTTCTGCTGGGCAACAGGAAATCTGAAATACTGATAAACCAACGTCTCACTGTCGTGTGGCCACAGGTTATTCCCCCAGGGGAGGCCCAGCAGAAACAGCTCTCTGTCTCCCCTCCCCACCCACTGAAACCTTCCTCATTCTCCACACTCTCTCTATGGGGACTCTGATGATGGTACCTGCGGAGGGAGATGGGTTTGGATTTCAATGGACGGAGGGTTTTGAGTGGGGGAGGGGAGGGTGCGGTGTTACCTCAATCCTCTCATTGCACTGATCTTTGGAAGTTCCCCATGGTACACTCAGAATGCTCCATCTCCTCAGTGCTCATCGTTAGCTGGCTATTCAACAATGTCGGGCATCACAGCCAAGCCTAATCCCAGGCTTGTGGCTAGTACAGGTAACTGGATCTGCTTTGCTCCCAGTGATTTTGGGTGGCAGGGTGGCTCACTGGTTAGCACTGCTGCCTCACAGGTTCGATTCCAGCCTCGGGTGACTGACTGTGTGGAGTTTGCACATTCTCCCCGTGTCTGCGTGGGTTTCCTCCGGGTGCTCCGGTTTCCTCCCACAGTCCAAAGATGTGCAGGTCAGGTGAATTGGCCATGCTAAATTGCCCGTAGTGTTAGGTGCATTAGTCAGAGGTGAATAGGTCTGGGTGGGTTACTCTTTGGAGGATCAGTGTGGACTTGTTGGGCCGAAGGGCCTGTTTCCATACTGTAGGGAATCTAATCTAATTTCTCCAGACTCAGGAAGTGGGGTCTACGATATCAGAGGGAGAAGCCAGGAAAATAAACCAGTAAGTCTTAGCCATGACAAAGGGTTTCTGGCCAAATATTGCCTTTCCCGCTTCTCGGATGCTGCCTGTCTAACGATTCTGCCTTCCAGCATCTGCAGTCCGTAATGTCTCCAGGGTCTTGGACATGAACAGGTTAGGGTGGATTGGCCAGGGGAAATTGTCCTGTCATGTCCAGGGATGTGCAGGCTAGGTGGACAGGCCGTGCGAAATGCAGGGTTACAGGGATAAGGTGGGGGGGGTGCTCTGGGTGGGATGCTCTTTCGAGGGTCAGTGTGGACTCGATGGGCCGAATGGCCTGCTTCCACACTGTTGGGAATTGTACGAGTCCATGAACACACTCACTTCACACTTGGAGCTTTATTTTGGTTTGTCGGAGACAGCTCTGATGTGCCTGTGTCATCGGGCAGTTTAATGGGTTTGTCTTTGCCCCAGGGAATGTGAACCTGAATTTGTGGCCTCCCCCCCTTCCCCCCCCCAGCACACGTACCTCAGGCAGTACAAACACATCCGTACGGAACTGGAGCAGGAAGTACAGAGGGAATTGTGAACTCTCGTCCAGGAATCACAAAAAGCTGCCATCCAAATTCAGCCGGCAATTGGGAAGGTGAATGGAAATGGACCTTAATGTTTGAGGAATGGAGTATAAAAATCCAGAGGTTTAGTAAAACTGTACAAGGCAGTAGTCAGTGCACACCTGGAATACTGTGTCCAGTCCCTTGTCTAAGAAAGGGGAGACTGACACTAGGGGCAGTGGGTACTGCAGATGCTGGAGATCAGAATTTAGATTAGAGCGGTGCTGGAAAAGCACAGCAGGTCAGGCAGCATCCGAGGAGCAGGAGAATCGACGTTTCGGGCAAAAGCCCTTATTCATTCCTGATGAAGGGCTTTTGCCCGAAATGTTGACTTTCCTGCTCCTCGGATGCTGCCTGACCTGCTGTGCTTTTCCAGCACCGCTCTAATCTTGACAGTACAGAGAAAGTTCACTCAGCTGATCCCAGGGATGGAGGGACTGAACTATGAGGAGAAGTTGCGTAGACTGGGGCCTGTACTCATTAGGGTTTAGGAGAATGAGAGGTGACCTTATTGAAACATATATGTTTCCTAGAGGGACTAAATGGGATAAATGCACAAAGATGTTTGCAGCTTGTGGGAGAGTCAAAGACCAGAGAGCATCAGCTCTGAGTAAAGGTTCACCTGTTTGATTCAGAGATGAGGAGGAATTCCTCTCCAAGGGGAGTACATCTGTGCAATTCTTTACCACAGAGAGCCAAGGGGCCTGGGACATTGGGTATGTATATTAAGGATGAGAGAGAGAGAGATTGTAAGGGAAGAAAGAATTGAAGGGAAAAGGCAGGAAACTGAAGTTGAGGGTTAGCAGATCAGCCACAAGTTTCACTGATGGTCCGAATGGCCTATTCTGCTCCGATGTCTGAGGATACTGTTCAGTCCCTGAAGCCTCCTCCACCATTCAATATGATCATGTCTGTTCTGTTTTCATTGTGGCCTCGACTCCACATTCTGACCTTTGCTCCCCCCAAAACCCTTTGACCCCCCCCATTGTTATTGAAGAGCCATTTATCTCCACCATGATAACACAGTCTCTAATGTCTGTGCAATGGTCACGATCAACTGCTCACCAATTACACCCGATCCCAGTCCTCACCACTGGTAGGTGCACACAAACTTTGTAGAGACAGCCAATTGTTCATCCCTGCCCCATCCCTCAGACACTGTCAGCCATGTGGTAATCTAATCAAGGTGTTTCACAGCAGCACTATAAAACACCAAGCCAAAACAAAAGATATGAGATCAACTGTACACCAGCTTGGTCAGAGATGGAGGTTTTACATGGAACATCAGAACTAGGAGCTTGAGTAGGCCGTCCGGCCCATCGAGCCTGCTCTCCCATTCAATAAGATCACGGCTGATCTTTTCACGGACACAGTTTGACTGACCTGCCCTCTCACCGTGACCCTCATAGAGTCATAGTCATAGAGATGTACAGCACGGAAACAGGCCCTTCGGTCCAACCTGTCCATGCCGACCAGATATCCCAACCCAATCTAGTCCCACCTGCCAGCACCCGGCCCATATCCCTCCAAACCCCTCCTATTCATATACCCATCCAAATGCCTTTTAAATGTTGCAATTGTTCAAAAATCTACATTTGCCTTAAAAGCATTTAACAAGGAAACCTCAACTGCTTCACTGGGCAGGGAATTCCACAGATTCACAAACCTTTGGGTGAAAAACTTGCTCCTCAACTCAGTCCAAAATCTGCTGCCCCCTTATTGTGAGGCGATGCCCCTAGTTCTAGTTTCACCCACCAGTGGGAAACACTTCCCTGCTTCGATCTGATTTATTCCCTTCAGCAGTTGATATGTTTCTATAAGATCCCCCCATCATTGTTCCAAAGTCCAATGAGTATAGTCCCAGTCCACTCAATCTCTCTGCACAGACCACCCCTCCTCTGTACCCCCTCCAGTGCCACAACATCCTATCTCAAGCAAGCAACAGTATAACCACCCTATTTTTAAACTCCGTCCATCCAGCAATGAAGGAGAATGTTTCATTTGCATTTTTAAAAAAAACACCTCAATGGAGAACAATGAGGTGTAGACAGAGAGAGGGTGGACGATGGAATTGTCTGCACTGTCGGAGGGTCAGTGCTGAGGGAGTGCCGCACTGTCGGAGGGTCAGTGCTGAGGGAGTGCCGCACTGTCGGAGGGTCAGTGCTGAGGGAGTGCCGCACTGTCGGAGGGTCAGTGCTGAGGGAGAGCCGCACTGTCGGAGGGTCAGTGCTGAGGGAGTGCCGCACTGTCGGAGGGTCAGTGCTGAGGGAGCGCCGCACTGTCAGAGGGTCAGTGCTGAGGGAGCGCCGCACTGTCGGAGGGTCAGTGCTGAGTGAGTGCCGCACTGTCGGAGGGTCAGTGCTGAGGGAGTGCCGCACTGTCGGAGGGTCAGTGCTGAGGGAATGCCGCACTGTCGGAGGGTCAGTGCTGAGGGAGTGCCGCACTGTCGGAGGGTCAGTGCTGAGGGAGTGCCGCACTGTCGGAGGGTCAGTGCTGAGGGAGAGCCGCACTGTCAGAGGGTCAGTGCTGAGGGAATGCCGCACTGTCGGAGGGTCAGTGCTGAGGGAGTGCCGCACTGTCGGAGGGTCAGTGCTGAGGGAGAGCCGCACTGTCGGAGGGTCAGTGCTAAGGGAGTGCCGCACTGTCGGAGGGTCAGTGCTGAGGGAGTGCCACACTGTCGGAGGGTCAGTGCTGAGGGAGAGCCGCACTATCAGAGGGTCAGTACTGAAGGAGTGCCACACTGTCAGGGGGTCAGTGCTGAGGGAGTGCCGCACTGTCGGAGGGTCAGTGCTGAGGGAGTGCCGCACTGTCGGACGGTCAGTGCTGAGGGAGTGCTGCACTGTCGGACGGTCAGTGCTGAGGGAGTACCACACTGTCGGAGGGTCAGTGCTGATGGAGTGCCTCACTGTTGGACGGTCAGTGCTGAGGGAATGCCACACTGTCGGAGGGTCAGTGCTGAGGGAGCGCCGCACTGTCGGAGGGTCAGTGCTGAGGGAGTGCCGCACTGTCGGAGGGTCAGTGCTGAGGGAGTGCCGAACTATCGGAGGGACGGTGCTGAGGGAGTGCCGCACTGTCGGAGGGTCATTGCTGAGGAGTGCCGCACTGTCGGACGGTAGGTGCTGAGGGAGTGCCGCACTGTCAGAGGGTCAGTGCTGAGGGAGTGCCGCACTGTCGGAGGGTCAGTGCTGAGGGAGTGCCGAACTGTCGGAGGGACGGTGCTGAGGGAATGCCGCACTGTCGGAGGGTCAGTACTGAGGGAGTGCCACACTGTCCGAGGGTCAGTGCTGAGGGAGTGCCGCACTGTCGGAGGGTCAGTACTGAGGGATTGCCGCACTGTCGGAGGGTCAGTGCTGAGGGAGTACCACGCTGTCAGAGGGTCAGTGCTGAGGGAGTGCCGCACTGTCGGAGGGTCAGTGCTGAGGGAGCGCCGCACTTTTGGAGGGTCAGTACTGAGGGAGAGCCACACTATCGGAGGGTCAGTGCTGAGGGAGAGCCGCACTGTCGAAGGGTCAGTGCAGAGGGAGAGCCACACTGTCCGAGGGTCAGTGCTGAGGGAGTGCCGCACTGTCGGAGGGTCAGTACTGAGGGATTGCCGCACTGTCGGAGGGTCAGTGCTGAGGGAGTACCACGCTGTCAGAGGGTCAGTGCTGAGGGAGTGCCGCACTGTCGGAGGGTCAGTGTTGAGGGAGCGCCGCACTGTCGGAGGGTCAGTGCTGAGCGAGTGCCGCACTTTTGGAGGGTCAGTACTGAGGGAGAGCCGCACTGTCGAAGGGTCAGTGCAGAGGGAGAGCCGCACTGTCGAAGGGTCAGTGCAGAGGGAGAGCCGCACTGTCGAAGGGTCAGTGCAGAGGGAGAGCAACACTGTCGAAGGGTCAGTGCAGAGGGAGAGCAACACTGTCGGAGGGTCAGTGCTGAGGGAGTGCCGTACTGTCGGAGGGTCAGTGCTGAGGGAGTACCACGCTGTCAGAGGGTCAGTGCTGAGGGAGTGCCGCACTGTCGGAGGATCAGTGTTGAGGGAGCGCCGCACTGTCGGAGGGTCAGTGCTGAGCGAGTGCCGCACTTTTGGAGGGTCAGTACTGAGGGAGAGCCACACTATCGGAGGGTCAGTGCTGAGGGAGTACCGCACTGTCGGAGGGTCAGTGCTGAGGGAGTGACGCACTCTCGGAGAATCAGTGCTGAGGGAGTGACGTACTGTCCGAGGGTCAGTGCTGAGGGAGCGCCGCACTGTCGGAGGGTCAGTGCTGAGGGAGCGCCACACTGTCAGAGGGTCAGTGCTGATGGAGTGCCACTCTGTCGGAGGGTCAGTGCAGAGGGAGAGCCACACTGTCGGAGGGTCAGTGCTGAGGGAGGGCCGCACTGTCGGAGGGTCAGTACTGAGGGAGAGCCACACTGTCGGAGGGTCAGTGCTGAGGGAGTGCCGTACTGTCGGAGGGTCAGTACTGAGGGAGAGCCACACTGTCGGAGGGTCAGTGCTGAGGGAGTGCCACACTGTCGGAGGGTCAGTGCTGAGGGAGTGTCGCACTGTCGGAGGGTCAGTGCTGAAGGAGAGCCACACTGTCGGAGGGTCAGTGCTGAGGGAGCGCCGCACTGTCGGAGGGTCAGTGTTGAGGGAGTGTCGCACTGTCGGAGGGTCAGTGCTGAGGGAGTGCTGCACTGTCGGAGGGTCAGTGCTGAGGGAGTGCCGCACTGTCAGAGGGTCAGTGCTGATGGGGCGCCGCACTGTCGGAGGGTCAGTGCTGAGGGAGTGCCGCACTATCGGAGGGTCAGTGCTGAGGGAGTGCCGCACTGTCGGAGGGTCAGTGCTGAGGGAGTGTCGCACTGTCGGAGGGTCAGTGCTGAGGGAGTGCTGCACTGTCGGAGGGTCAGTGCTGAGGGAGTGGGCACTATCAGAGGGTCAGTGCTGAGGGAGTGTCGCACTGTCGGAGGGTCAGTGCTGAGGGAGTGCCGCACTGTCGGAGGGTCAGTGCTGAGGGAGTGCCGCACTGTCAGAGGGTCAGTGCTAAGGGAGCGCCGCACTGTCGGAGGGTCAGTGCTGAGGGAGTGTCGCACTGTCGGAGGGTCAGTGCTGAGGGAGTGCCGCACTGTCGGAAGGTCAGTGCTGAGGGAGTGCCGCACTGTCGGAGGGTCAGTGCTGAGGGAGTGGGCACTGTCAGAGGGTCAGTACTGAGGGAGAGCCACACTATCGGAGGGTCAGTGCTGAGGGAGTGCCGCACTGTTGGAGGGTCAGTGCTGAGGGAGAGCCGCACTGTCGGAGGGTCAGTGCTGAGGGAGTACCACACTGTCGGAGGGTCAGTGCTGAGGGAGTGACGCACTCTCGGAGAATCAGTGCTGAGGGAGTGACGTACTGTCGGAGGGTCAGTGCTGAGGGAGCGCCACACTGTCAGAGGGTCAGTGCTGAGGGAGTGCCACACTGTCGGAGGGTCAGTGCTGAGGGAGTGCCACACTGTCGGATGGTCAGTGCTGAGGGAGAGCCACACTGTCGGAGGGTCAGTGCTGAGGGAGCACCACACTGTCGGAGGGTCAGTGCTGAGGGAGAGCCACACTGTCGGAGGGTCAGTGCTGAGGGAGCACCACGCTGTCGGAGGGTCAGTGCTGAGGGAGCACCACGCTGTCGGAGGGTCAGTGCTGAGGGAGTGACGCACTCTCGGAGAATCAGTGCTGAGGGAGTGACGTGCTGTCGGAGGGTCAGTGCTGAGGGAGTGTCGCACTGTGGGAGGGTCAGTGCTGGGGGAGCGCCACACTGTCGGAGGTTCAGTGCTGAGGGAGTGCCGCACTGTCGGAGGGTCAGTGCTGAGGGAGTGCCGCACTGTTGGAGGATCAGTGCTTTGGGAGTGCCGCACTGTCGGAGGGTCAGTGCTGAGGGAGTGCCGCACTGTTGGAGGGTCAGTGCTGAGGGAGTGCCGCACTGTCGGAGGGTCAGTGCTGAGGGAGCACCGCACTGTCGGAGGGTCAGTGCTGAGGGAGTGCCGCGCTGTCAGAGGGTCAGTGCTGAGGGAGCACCGCACTGTTGGTGGGTCAGTGGTGAGGTAGTGCCACACTGTTGGAGGATCAGTGCTGAGGGTGCGCCGCACTGTCAGAGGGTCAGTGGGAGTGCTGCAATTGCCACGAAACACAGAAAGCGAGCACACAGAGGCAGCAGGTCATCAGGAAGGCTACTAAAATGTTGGCCCTTAATTGAAGCAGGTTAGAGTATATGAGTCGTGAAGTCTTACTGCAACTGTACAAGATACCGGGGAGACCAGAGCGTGATGGGCAGGGGTTTGTTTCCCTTCAGTAAGGACTACATTATCTCAGGATTTGTTTTATTTCTTTAAAGACAGCTTAGAGACGGTTCAGGAGGATGCTCTCAGGTCTTCTGAGCAAAGGTTAAACAGGTTTGGACTCCGTTTGCTGGAGTTTGGAAGAATGTGAGGGGACACTCTCAGAATTAAGGGGCAGCGATGTAGTTGAGATGAGGAAGACGTTTTTCTCTCAGAGAGTTGAGTGCATTTGGAACTGCCCACCACAGAGAGCTGGGAGTGGGGGCGGGGGGCAGAGTCCATGAGAATACTTAAAACTGAGATAGATTCTTGATCAGTCGGGGAGTGAAGGAGAAAGGGCTGGAAAGTGAAGTTGAGCAATGTCGAATTAACGGTGATCCTACAGAATGGAGGGGAAAGTTCCGGTCCGAATGGCCTGCCCCTGTTCCTGATTCTATTTCTCATGGTCTGATGGTCTAAAAGGGAATCAAAGGTTTGACGGAGAACTGAGCACTCTGTTGGCAGTTACACAGTCTCCTTTGTTCTCTCAGTATCAGTTTGGAACAGCCTTGTGATAAAAATTGAAATACTGACAGACACTTTATCCTGCAGTAACAGCTCCTGTTCCAAGGACAAAAAAACTCAATGCTTTCTCACATTCCGAACGCCAGGCTGGATTGTGTTGCAGTGACTGACCCCACCAATCAGAGCCCCAAACCCCACTCTATCCCCATTCCTACCCATCTGCCCAGTAACACAGTCCAAATTGGAAACTAGAATCAAGAGGCATGACATGACAACAAAATCCACATCTTGGCAATTATGTAGGAGTGTACCCCAGTGAGGGTCAGTGTGTGTGGGACTGTACCCCAGTGAGGGTCAGTGTGTGTGGGACTGTACCCCAGTGAGGGTCAGTGTGTGTGGGGCTGTACCCCAGTGAGGGTCAGTGTGTGTGGGACTGTACCCCAGTGAGGGTCAGTGTGTGTGGGACTGCACCCCAGTGAGGGTCAGTGTGTGTGGGACTGTACCCCAGTGAGGGTCAGTGTGAGTGTGGGACTGTACCCCAGTGAGGGTCAGTGTGTGCGTGGGACTATACCTGAATGAGGGTCAGTGTGTGTGAGGGACTGTACCCCAGTGAGGGTCACTGTGAGTGTGGGACTGTACCCCAATGAGGGTCAGTGTGTGTGGGACTGTACCCCAATGAGGGTCAGTGTGTGTGAGGGACTGTACCCCAGTGAGGGTCAGTGTGTGTGTGGGACTGTACCCCAATGAGGGTCAGTATGTGTGAGGGACTGTACCCCAGTGAGGGTCAGTGTGAGTGTGGGACTGTACCCCAATGAGGGTCAGTATGTGTGTGGGACTGTACCCCAATGAGGGTCAGTGTGTGTGGGATTGGACCCCAGTGAGGGTCAGTGTGTGTAGGACTGTACCCCTGAGAGGGTCAGTGTGTGTGAACTGTACCCCAGTGAGGGTCAGTGTGTGTGAACTGTACCCCAGTGAGGGTCAGTGTGTGTGTGGGACTGTACCCCAGTGATAACATAGAACATAGAACGTTACAGTGCAGTACAGGCCCTTCGATTTTGCGCTGACCTGTTATACCAACCTGCAGCCCATCTAACCTATACTATTCCATGTACTAGGAGAAAGTGAGGACTGCAGATGCTGGGGATCAGAGCTTAAAAATGTGTTGCTGGAAAAGTGCAGCAGGTCAGGCAGCATCCAAGGAGCAGGAGAATCGACATTTCGGGCATGAGCCCTTCTTCAGGAATGAGGAGGGTGTGCTAAACAGGCTGAGATAAAAGGTAGGGAGGAGGGACTTGGGGGAGGGGCGTTGGGAATGCGATAGGTGGAAGGAGGTTAAGGTGAGGGTGATAGGCCGGAGTGGGGGTGGGGTCGGAGAGGTTGGGAAGAAGACTGCAGGTCAAGAAGGTGATGCTGAGTCTGAGGGTTGGGACTGAGGTAAGGTGGGGGGAGGGGAATTGAGGAAGATATTCCATGTACGTCCATATGTTTGTCCAATGACGACTTAAATGTACTTAAAGTTGGTGAATCTACTACCGTTGCAGGCAAAGCATTCCATACCCTTACTACTCTCTGAGTAAAGGAACTACCTCTGACATCTGTCCTATATCTATCACCCCTCAATTTAAAGTTATGTCCCCTTGTGCTCGCCGTCCCCACACTTGGAAAAAGGCTCTCCCTGTCCACCCTATCTAACCCTCTGATTATATATGCCTGGAGGAAGAGCGCCTCATCTTCCACCTAGGAACCCTCCAACCACAAGGGATGAATGCAGATTTCTCCAGCTTCCTCATCCCCCCCCCCCCCCACCTTATCTCAGTCCCAACCCTCAGACTCAACACCGCCTTCTTGACCTGCAATCTTCTTCCCGACCTCTCCGCCCACACCCCCTCTCCGGCCTATCACCCTCACCTTAACCTCCTTCCACCTATCGCATTCCCAACCCATCTCTCCCAAGTCCCTCCTCCCTACCTTTTATCTTAGCCTGCTTGGCAAACCCTCCTCATTCCTGAAGAAGGGCTTATGCCCGAAACGTCGATTCTCCTGTTCCTTTGATGCTGCCTGACCTGCTGCGCTTTTCCAGCAACACATTTTTCAGCTCTGATCTCCAGCATCTGCAGTCCTCACTTTCTCCTATGTCTCTATTAAGTCACCTCTCAACCTTCTTCTCTCCAACAAAAACAGCCTCAAGTCACTCACAGTCTTTCCTCGTAAGACCTTCCCTCCGTAACAGGCAACATCCTAGTAAATCTCCCCTGCACCTTTTCCAAAGCTTCCATATCCTTCTTATAATGCGGTGACCAGAACTGTACACAATACTCCAAGTGCGACCACATCAGAGTTTTGTACAGCTGCAGCATAACCTCATGGTTCCAGAACTCGATCCCTCTATTAATAAAAGCTAAAACACTGTAAGCCTTCTTAACAACCCTGTCAATCTGGGTGACAACTTTCAAGGATCTGTGTACCTGGACACCGAGATCTCTCTGCTCATCTACACTACCAAGAATCTTACCATTAGCCCAGTACTTTGCATTCCGGCAACTCTGACTAAAGTGAATCACCACACACTTGTCTGCATTAAACTGCATTTGCCACCTCTCAGCCCAGCTCTGCAGCTTAACCTACAACATCCTTCGTCACTATCCACAACTCCACCGACCTTAGTGTCGTCTGCAAATTTACTAATTCACCCTTCTACGCCCTCATTCAGGTCATTTATAAAAATGACGAACAGCAGTGGACCCAACACCGACCCTTGCGGTACACCACTAGTAACTGGACTCCAGGATGAACATTTCCCATCAACCACCACTCTCTGTCTTCTTTCAGCAAGCCAATTACTGATCCAAACTGCTATTTCTCCCACAATCCCATTCCTCTGCATTTTGTACAATAGCCTACTGTGGGGAACTTTATCGAACACCTTGCTGAAATCCATATACACCACATCAACCGGTTTACTCTCATCGACCTGTTTGGTCACCTTCTCAAAGAACTCAATAAGGTTTGGGAGGCACGACCTACCTTTCACAATACCGTGCTGACTATCCCTAATCAAATTATTCTCTTCTAGATGATTATAAATCCTATCTCTTATAACCTTTTCTAATACTTTACCAACAACTGAAGTAAGGCTCACTGGTCTATAATTACCAGGTTTGTCTCTACTCCCCTTCTTGAACAGGGGAACCACATTTGCTATCCTCCAATCTTCTGGCACTATTCCTGTAGACAATGACGATTTAAAGGTCAATGCCAAAGGCTCGGCAATCTCCTCCCTGGCTTCCCAGAGGATCCTAGGATAAATCCCATCCGGCCCAGGGGACTTATCTATTTTCACTCTCTGCACGATTTCTAATACCTCTTCCTTGTGAACCTCAATCCCACCTAGTCTAGTAGCCTGTATCTCAGTATTCTCCTCAACAGCATTGTCGTTTTCTAGAGCGAATACTGTTGAAAAATATTCATTTAGTGCTTCCCCTATCTCCTCTGACTCCACACACAACCTCTCACTACTATCCTTGATTGGCCCTAACCTTACTCTTGTCATTCTTTTATTCCTTAAATACCTATAGAAAGCCTTAGGGTTTATCCTAATCCTATCCGCCAACAAACTTCTCATGTCTCCTCCTGGCTCTTCTGAGCTCTCTCAGTATGTCTTTCCTGCCTACCTTGTAATCCACAAGCGTCCTAACTGAGCCTTCACATCTCATCCTAACATAAGCCTTCTTCTTCCTCTTGACCAGAGATTCCACTTCCTTCGTAAACCGGAAGGTCAGTGTGTGTGTGTGTGGGACCGTACCCCAGTGAGGGTCAGTGTGTGTGTGTGGGGCTGTACCCCAGTGAGGGTCAGTGTTAATGGGACTGTACCCCAGTGAGGGTCAGTGTGTGTGTGTGGGGCTGTACCCCAGTGAGGGTCAGTGTGTGTGGGACTATACCCCAGTGAGGGTCAGTGTGTGTGTGGGACTGTACCCCAGTGAGGGTCAGTGTGTGTGGGACTGTACCCCAGTGAGGGTCAGTGTGTGGGGGACTGTACCCCAGTGAGGGTCAGTGTGTGTGGGACTGTACTCCAGTGCGGGTCAGTGTGTGTGTGGGGCTGTACCCCAGTGAGGGTCAGTGTGTGTGGGACTGTACCCCAGTGAGGGTCAGTGTGTGTGTGGGACTGTACCCCAGTGAGGGTCAGTGTGTGTGGGACTGTACCCCAGTGAGGGTCAGTGTGTGTGTGGGGCTGTACCCCAGTGAGGGTCAGTGTGTGTGGGACTGTACCCCAGTGAGTGTCAGTGTGTGTGGGACTGTACCCCAGTGAGGGTCAGTGTGTGTGTGGGACTGTACCCCAGTGAGGGTCAGTGTGTGTGTATTACTGTACCCCAGTGAGGGTCAGTGTATGTGTGGGGCTGTACCCCAGTGAGGGTCAGTGTGTGTGGGACTGTACCCCAGTGAGTGTCAGTGTGTGTGGGACTGTACCCCAGTGAGGGTCAGTGTGTGTGTGGGACTGTACCCGAGTGAGGGTCAGTGTGTGTGGGACTGTACCCCAGTGAGGGTCAGTGTGTGTGGGACTGTACCCCAGTGAGGGTCAGTGTGTGTGTGGGACTGTACCCCAGTGAGGGTCAGTGTGTGTGTGGGGCTGTACCCCAGTGAGGGTCAGTGTGTGTGTGGGGCTGTAGCCCAGTGAGGGTCAGTGTGTGTGTGGGACTGTACCCCAGTGAGGGTCAGTGTGTGTGTGGGACTGTACCCCAGTGAGGGTCAGTGTGTGTGGGACTGTACTCCAGTGAGGGTCAGTGTGTGTGTGGGACTGTACCCCAGTGAGGGTCAGTGTGTGTGTGGGACTGTACCCCAGTGAGGGTCAGTGTGTGTGTGGGACTGTACCCCAGTGAGGGTCAGTGTGTGTGTGGGACTGTACCCCAGTGAGGGTCAGTGTGTGTGTGGGACTGTACCCCAGTGAGAGTCAGTGTGTGTGTGGGACTGTACCCCAGTGAGGGTCAGTGTGTGTGTGGGACTGTACCCCAGTGAGGGTCAGTGTGTGTGTGTGGGACTGTACCCCAATGAGGGTCAGTGTGTGTGTGTGGGACTGTACCCCAGTGAGGGTCAGTGTGTGTGTGGGACTGTACCCCAGTGAGGGTCAGTGTGTGTGTGTGGGACTGTACCCCAGTGAGGGTCAGTGTGTGTGTGGGACTGTGCCCCAGTGAGGGTCAGTGTGTGTGGGACTGTACCCCAGTGAGGGTCAGTGTGTGTGTGGGACTGTGCCCCAGTGAGGGTCAGTGTGTGTGTGGGACTGTACCCCAGTGAGGGTCAGTGTGTGTGTGGGACTGTGCCCCAGTGAGGGTCAGTGTGTGTGTGGGACTGTACCCCAGTGAGGGTCAGTGTGACTGTGCCCCAGTGAGGGTCAGTGTGTCTGTGACTGTGCCCCAGTGAGGGTCAGTGTGACTGTGCCCCAGTGAGTGTCAATGTGTGTGTGGGACTGTACCCCAGTGAGGGTCAGTGTGACTGTGCCCCAGTGAGGGTCAGTGTGTGTGTGTGACTGTGCCCCAGTGAGGGTCAGTGTGACTGTACCCCAGTGAGGGTCAATGTGTGTATGGGACTGTACCCCAGTGAGGGTCAGTGTGGGGGGGACTGTACCCCAGTGATTGTCCGTGTGTGGGGGACTGTGCCCTAGTGAGGGTCAGTGTGTGTGTGGGACTGTACCCCAGTGAGGGTCAGTGTGTGTGTGGGACTGTGTCCCAGTGAGGGTCCGTGTGTGGGGGGGACTGTGCCCCAGTGAGGGTCGGTGTGTGGGGGACTGTGCCCCAGTGAGGGTCAGTGTGTGTGTGGGACTGTGCCCCAGTGAGGGTCAGTGTGTGTGGGACTGTGCCCCAGTCAGGGTCAGTGTGTGTGTGGGACTGTGCCCCAGTGAGGGTCAGTGTGTGTGGGACTGTACCCCAGTGAGGGTCAGTGTGTGGGGGACTGTACCCCAGTGAGGGTCAGTGTGTGTGTGGGACTGTACCCCAGTGAGGGTCAGTGTGTGTGTGGGGCTGTACCCCAGTGAGGGTCAGTGTGTGTGGGGCTGTACCGCAGTGAGGGTCAGTGTGTGTGTGGGACTGTGCCCCAGTGAGGGTCAGTGTGTGTGTGTGGGACCCTACCCCAGTGAGGGTCAGTGTGTGTGGGGCTGTACCGCAGTGAGGGTCAGTGTGTGTGTGTGGGACTGTACCCCAGTGAGGGTCAGTGTGTGTGGGGCTGTACCGCAGTGAGGGTCAGTGTGTGTGGGGCTGTACCCCAGTGAGGGTCAGTGTGTGTGGGGCTGTACCGCAGTGAGGGTCAGTGTGTGTGTATGGGACTGTGCCCCAGTGAGGGTCAGTGTGTGTGTGGGGCTGTACCCCAGTGAGGGTCAGTGTGTGTGGGGCTGTACCGCAGTGAGGGTCAGTGTGTGTGTGTGGGACTGTACCCCAGTGAGGGTCAGTGTGTGTGTGTGGGACTGTACCCCAGTGAGGGTCAGTGTGTGTGGGACTGTACCCCAGTGAGGGTCAGTGTGTGTGAGACTGTACCCCAGTGAGGGTCAGTGTGTGTGTGGGACTGTACCCCAGTGAAGGTCAGTGTGTGTGGGACTGTGCCCCAGTGAGGGTCAGTGTGTGTGGGACTGTACCCCAGTGAGGGTCAGTGTGTGTGAGACTGTACCCCAGTGAGGGTCAGTGTGTGTGTGGGACTGTACCCCAGTGAGGGTCAGTGTGTGTGGGACTGTGCCCCAGTGAGGGTCAGTGTGTGTGGGACTGTACCCCAGTGAGGTTCAGTGTGAGTGGGACTGTGCCCCAGTGAGGGTCAGTGTGTGTGTGGGACTGTACCCCAGTGAGGGTCAGTGTGTATGGGTCTGTACCCCAGTGAGGGTCAGTGTGTGTGGGACTGTACCCCAGTGAGGGTCAGTGTGTGTGGGGGGCTGTACCCCAGTGAGGGTCAGTGTGTGTGTGTGGGACTGTACCCCAGTGAGGGTCATTGAGTGTGGGACTGTACCCCAGTGAGGGTCAGTGTGTGTGGGACTGTACCCCAGTGAGGGTCAGTGTGTGTGGGGGACTGTGCCCCAGTGAGGGTCAGTGTGGGGGGGACTGTACCCCAGTGATTGTCCGTGTGTGGGGGACTGTGCCCTAGTGAGGGTCCGTGTGTGGGGGACTGTACCCCAGTGAGGGTCAGTGTGTGGGGGGGACTGTGCCCCAGTGAGGGTCAGTGTGTGTGGGACTGTACCCCAGTGAGGGTCAGTGTGTGTGGGACTGTACCCCAGTGAGGGTCAGTGTGTGTGGGACTGTGCCCCAGTGAGGGTCAGTGTGTGTGTGGGACTGTGCCCCAGTGAGGGTCAGTGTGTGTGGGACTGTACCCCAGTGAGGGTCAGTGTGTGGGGGACTGTACCCCAGTGAGGGTCAGTGTGTGTGTGGGACTGTACCCCAGTGAGGGTCAGTGTGTGTGTGGGGCTGTACCCCAGTGAGGGTCAGTGTGTGTGGGGCTGTACCGCAGTGAGGGTCAGTGTGTGTGTGGGACTGTGCCCCAGTGAGGGTCAGTGTGTGTGTGTGGGACTGTACCCCAGTGAGGGTCAGTGTGTGTGGGGCTGTACCGCAGTGAGGGTCAGTGTGTGTGTATGGGACTGTGCCCCAGTGAGGGTCAGTTTGTGTGTGGGGCTGTACCCCAGTGAGGGTCAGTGTGTGTGGGGCTGTACCGCAGTGAGGGTCAGTGTGTGTGTGTGGGACTGTACCCCAGTGAGGGTCAGTGTGTGTGTGTGGGACTGTACCCCAGTGAGGGTCAGTGTGTGTGTGTGGGACTGTACCCCAGTGAGGGTCAGTGTGTGTGGGACTGTACCCCAGTGAGGGTCAGTGTGTGTGAGACTGTACCCCAGTGAGGGTCAGTGTGTGTGTGGGACTGTACCCCAGTGAAGGTCAGTGTGTGTGGGACTGTGCCCCAGTGAGGGTCAGTGTGTGTGGGACTGTACCCCAGTGAGGGTCAGTGTGTGTGAGACTGTACCCCAGTGAGGGTCAGTGTGTGTGTGGGACTGTACCCCAGTGAGGGTCAGTGTGTGTGGGACTGTGCCCCAGTGAGGGTCAGTGTGTGTGGGACTGTACCCCAGTGAGGTTCAGTGAGTGTGGGACTGTGCCCCAGTGAGGGTCAGTGTGTGTGTGGGACTGTACCCCAGTGAGGGTCAGTGTGTATGGGTCTGTACCCCAGTGAGGGTCAGTGTGTGTGGGACTGTACCCCAGTGAGGGTCAGTGTGTGTGGGGGGCTGTACCCCAGTGAGGGTCAGTGTGTGTGTGTGGGACTGTACCCCAGTGAGGGTCGTTGAGTGTGGGACTGTACCCCAGTGAGGGTCAGTGTGTGTGGGACTGTACCCCAGTGAGGGTCAGTGTGTGTGGGGGACTGTGCCCCAGTGAGGGTCAGTGAGTGTGTGGGACTGTTCCCCAGTGAGGGTCAGTGTGTGTGGGACTGTACCCCAGTGAGGGTCAGTGTGTGTGGGACTGTGCCCCAGTGAGGGTCAGTGTGTGTGGGACTGTACCCCAGTGAGGGTCAGTGTGTGTGGGACTGTACCCCAGTGAGTGTCAGTGTGTGTGGGACTGTACCCCAGTGAGGGTCAGTGTGTGTGGGAGTGTGCCCAAGTGAGGGTCAGTGTGTGTGGGACTGTACCCCAGTGAGTGTCAGTGTGTGTGGGACTGTACCCCAATGAGGATCAGTGTGTGTGTGGGACTGTACCCCAGTGAGCATCAGTGTGTGTGGGGCTGTACCCCAGTGAGGGTCAGTGTGTGTGGGACTGTGCCCCAGTGAGGGTCAGTGTGTGTGGGACTGTACCCCAGTGAGGGTCAGTGTGTGTGAGACTGTACCCCAATGAGAAACAGTGTGTGTGGGACTGTACCCCTGTGAGGGTCAGTGTGTGTGTGGGACTGTACCCCAGTGAGAGTCAGTGTGTGGGGGTCAGTACCTCAGTGAGGCCTACTGTGTGTATGTGGGACTGTGCGCCATTGTGGGTGAGTGTGTGTGTGGGACTGTGCCCCAGTGAGGGTCAGTGTATGTGGGACTGTGCCCCAGTGAGGGTCAGTGTGTGTGTGGGACTGTGCCCCAGTGAGGGTCAGTGTGTGTGTGTGGGACTGTACCCCAGTGAGGGTCAGTGTGTGTGTGGGACTGTACCCCAGTGAGGGTCAGTGCGTGTGGGACTGTACCCCAGTGAGCGTCAGTGTGTGTGTGGGACTGTACCCCAATGAGAGTCAGTGTGTGTGGGACTGTACCCCAGTGAGGGTCAGTGTGTGTGGGACTGTGCCCCAGTGAGGGTCAGTGTGTGAGGGACTGTGCCCCAGTGAGGGTCAGTGTGTGAGGGACTGTGCCCCAGTGAGGGTCAGTGTGTGTGTGGGACTGTACCCCAGTGAGGGTCAGTGTGACTGTGCCCCAGTGAGGGTCAGTGTGTGTATGGGTCTGTACCCAGTGAGGGTCAGTGTGTGTGGGACTGTACCTCAGTGAGAATCAGTGTGTGTTGGACTGTACACCAGTGAGGGTCCGTGTGTGTGTGGGGCTGTACGTCAGTGAGGGTCAGTGTGTGTGGGACTGTACCCCAGTGAGAGTCAGTGTGTGGGGATCTGTACCTCAGTGAGGGTTACTGTGTGTATGTGGGACTGTACACCAGTGAGGGTCAGTGTGTGTGGGACTGTGCCCCAGTGAGGGTCAGTGTGTGTGTGGGACTGTACCCCAGTGAGGGTCAGTATGTGTGTGGGACTGTACCCCAGTGAGGGTCAGTGTGTGGAACTGTGCCCCAGTGAGGGTCAGTGTGTGTGTGGGACTGTCCACCGGTGAGGCTCAGTGTGTGGGGGGGGGACTGTGCCCCAGTGAGGGTCAGTGTGTGTGGGACTGTACCCCAGTGAGAGTCAGTGTGTGTGGGACTGTGCCCCAGTGAGGGTCAGTGTGTGTGTGGGACTGTGCCCCAGTGAGGGCCAGTGTGTGTGTGGGACTGTACCCCAGTGAGGGTCAGTGTGTGTGGGACTGTGCTCCAGTGGGGGTCAGTGTGTGTGGGACTGTACCCCAATGAGGGTCAGTGTGTGTGTGTGGGACTGTGCCCCAGTGAGGGTCAGTGTGTGTGTGGGACTGTACCCTAGTGAGGGTCAGTGTGACTGTGCCCCAGTGAGGGTCAGTGTGTCTGTGACTGTGCCCCAGTGAGGGTCAGTGTGACTGTGCCCCAGTGAGTGTCAATGTGTGTGTGGGAATGTACCCCAGTGAGGGTCAGTGTGACTGTGCCCCAGTGAGGGTCAGTGTGTGTGTGTGACTGTACCCCAGTGAGGGTCAATGTGTGTATGGGACTGTACCCCAGTGATTGTCCGTGTGTGGGGGACTGTGCCCTAGTGAGGGTCCGTGTGTGGGGGACTGTACCCCAGTGAGGGTCAGTGTGTGGGGGACTGTGCTCCAGTGAGGGTCAGTGTGTGTGTGGGACTGTACCCCAGTGAGGGTCAGTGTGTGTGTGGGACTGTGTCCCAGTGAGGGTCCGTGTGTGGGGGGGACTGTGCCCCAGTGAGGGTCGGTGTGTGGGGGACTGTGCCCCAGTGAGGGTCAGTGTGTGTGTGGGACTGTGCCCCAGTGAGGGTCAGTGTGTGTGGGACTGTGCCCCAGTGAGGGTCAGTGTGTGTGTGGGACTGTGCCCCAGTGAGGGTCAGTGTGTGTGTGGGACTGTGCCCCAGTGAGGGTCAGTGTGTGTGGGACTGTACCCCAGTGAGGGTCAGTGTGTGTGGGACTGTACCCCAGTGAGGGTCAGTGTGTGGGGGACTGTGCCCCAGTGAGGGTCAGTGTGTGTGTGGGACTGTGCCCCAGTGAGGGTCAGTGTGTGTGGGGGACTGTGCCCCATTGAGGGTCAGTGTGTGTGTGGGACTGTACCCCAGTGAGGGTCGGTGTGTGTGGGACTGTACCCCAGTGAGGGTCAGTGTGTGTGGGACTGTGCCCCAGTGAGGGTCAGTGTGTGTGTGGGACTGTACCCCAGTGAGGGTCAGTGTGTGTGGGACTGTACCCCAGTGAGGGTCAGTGTGTGTGGGACTGTGCCCCAGTGAGGGTCAGTGTGTGTGTGTGGGACTGTACCCCAGTGAGTGTCGTTTGTGGGGGACTGTACCCCAGTGAGGGTCAGTGTGTGGGGGACTGTACCCCAGTGAGGGTCAGTGTGTGTGGGACTGTGCCCCAGTGAGGGTCAGTGTGTGTGTGTGGGACCGTACCCCAGTGAGGGTCAGTGTGTGTGTGTGGGACTGTACCCCAGTGAGGGTCAGTGTGTGTGTGTGGGACTGTACCCCAGTGAGTGTCGTGTGTGGGGGACTGTACCCCAGTGAGGGTCAGTGTGTGTAGGACTGTGCCCCAGTGAGGGTCGGTGTGTGGGGGACTGTGCCCAGTGAGGGTCAGTGTGTGTGTGGGACTGTGCCCCAGTGAGGGTCAGTGTGTGTGGGACTGTGCCCCAGTGAGGGTCAGTGTGTGTGTGGGACTGTGCCCCAGTGAGGGTCAGTGTGTGTGTGGGACTGTGCCCCAGTGAGGGTCAGTGTGTGTGGGACTGTACCCCAGTGAGGGTCAGTGTGTGTGGGACTGTACCCCAGTTAGGGTCAGTGTGTGGGGGACTGTGCCCCAGTGAGGGTCAGTGTGTGTGTGGGACTGTGCCCCAGTGAGGGTCAGTGTGTGTGGGACTGTACCCCAGTGAGGGTCAGTGTGTGTGGGACTGTACCCCAGTTAGGGTCAGTGTGTGGGGGACTGTGCCCCAGTGAGGGTCAGTGTGTGTGTGGGACTGTGCCCCAGTGAGGGTCAGTGTGTGTGGGACTGTACCCCAGTGAGGGTCAGTGTGTGTGTGGGACTGTGCCCCAGTGAGGGTCAGTGTGTGTGGGACTGTACCCCAGTGAGGGTCAGTGTGTGTGTGGGACTGTACCCCAGTGAGGGTCAGTGTGTGTGGGACTGTACCCCAGTGAGTGTCGTGTGTGGGGGACTGTGCCCCAGTGAGGGTCAGTGTGTGTGTGGGACTGTACCCCAGTGAGGGTCGGTGTGTGTGGGACTGTACCCCAGTGAGGGTCAGTGTGTGTGTGGGACTGTGTCCCAGTGAGGGTCCGTGTGTGGGGGGGACTGTGCCCCAGTGAGGGTCGGTGTGTGGGGGACTGTGCCCCAGTGAGGGTCAGTGTGTGTGTGGGACTGTGCCCCAGTGAGGGTCAGTGTGTGTGGGACTGTGCCCCAGTGAGGGTCAGTGTGTGTGTGGGACTGTGCCCCAGTGAGGGTCAGTGTGTGTGTGGGACTGTGCCCCAGTGAGGGTCAGTGTGTGTGGGACTGTACCCCAGTGAGGGTCAGTGTGTGTGGGACTGTACCCCAGTTAGGGTCAGTGTGTGGGGGACTGTGCCCCAGTGAGGGTCAGTGTGTGTGGGGGACTGTGCCCCATTGAGGGTCAGTGTGTGTGTGGGACTGTACCCCAGTGAGGGTCGGTGTGTGTGGGACTGTACCCCAGTGAGGGTCAGTGTGTGTGGGACTGTGCCCCAGTGAGGGTCAGTGTGTGTGTGGGACTGTACCCCAGTGAGGGTCAGTGTGTGTGGGACTGTGCCCCAGTGAGGGTCAGTGTGTGTGGGACTGTACCCCAGTGAGTGTCGTTTGTGGGGGACAGTACCCCAGTGAGGGTCAGTGTGTGGGGGACTGTACCCCAGTGAGGGTCAGTGTGTGTGGGACTGTGCCCCAGTGAGGGTCAGTGTGTGTGTGTGGGACCGTACCCCAGTGAGGGTCAGTGTGTGTGTGTGGGACTGTACCCCAGTGAGGGTCAGTGTGTGTGTGTGGGACTGTACCCCAGTGAGTGTCGTGTGTGGGGGACTGTACCCCAGTGAGGGTCAGTGTGTGTGGGACTGTGCCCCAGTGAGGGTCGGTGTGTGGGGGACTGTGCCCAGTGAGGGTCAGTGTGTGTGTGGGACTGTGCCCCAGTGAGGGTCAGTGTGTGTGGGACTGTGCCCCAGTGAGGGTCAGTGTGTGTGTGGGACTGTGCCCCAGTGAGGGTCAGTGTGTGTGTGGGACTGTGCCCCAGTGAGGGTCAGTGTGTGTGGGACTGTACCCCAGTGAGGGTCAGTGTGTGTGGGACTGTACCCCAGTTAGGGTCAGTGTGTGGGGGACTGTGCCCCAGTGAGGGTCAGTGTGTGTGTGGGACTGTGCCCCAGTGAGGGTCAGTGTGTGTGGGACTGTGCCCCAGTGAGGGTCAGTGTGTGTGTGGGACTGTGCCCCAGTGAGGGTCAGTGTGTGTGTGGGACTGTGCCCCAGTGAGGGTCAGTGTGTGTGGGACTGTGCCCCTGTGAGGGTCAGTGTGTGGGGGACTGTGCCCCATTGAGGGTCAGTGTGTGTGTGGGACTGTACCCCAGTGAGGGTCGGTGTGTGTGGGACTGTACCCCAGTGAGGGTCAGTGTGTGTGGGACTGTGCCCCAGTGAGGGTCAGTGTGTGTGTGGGACTGTACCCCAGTGAGGGTCAGTGTGTGTGGGACTGTACCCCAGTGAGGGTCAGTGTGTGTGGGACTGTGCCCCAGTGAGGGTCAGTGTGTGTGTGTGGGACTGTACCCCAGTGAGTGTCGTTTGTGGGGGACTGTACCCCAGTGAGGGTCAGTGTGTGGGGGACTGTACCCCAGTGAGGGTCAGTGTGTGTGGGACTGTGCCCCAGTGAGGGTCAGTGTGTGTGTGTGGGACCGTACCCCAGTGAGGGTCAGTGTGTGTGTGTGGGACTGTACCCCAGTGAGGGTCAGTGTGTGTGTGTGGGACTGTACCCCAGTGAGTGTCGTGTGTGGGGGACTGTACCCCAGTGAGGGTCAGTGTGTGTAGGACTGTGCCCCAGTGAGGGTCGGTGTGTGGGGGACTGTGCCCAGTGAGGGTCAGTGTGTGTGTGGGACTGTGCCCCAGTGAGGGTCAGTGTGTGTGGGACTGTGCCCCAGTGAGGGTCAGTGTGTGTGTGGGACTGTGCCCCAGTGAGGGTCAGTGTGTGTGTGGGACTGTGCCCCAGTGAGGGTCAGTGTGTGTGGGACTGTACCCCAGTGAGGGTCAGTGTGTGTGGGACTGTACCCCAGTTAGGGTCAGTGTGTGGGGGACTGTGCCCCAGTGAGGGTCAGTGTGTGTGTGGGACTGTGCCCCAGTGAGGGTCAGTGTGTGTGGGACTGTACCCCAGTGAGGGTCAGTGTGTGTGGGACTGTACCCCAGTGAGGGTCAGTGTGTGTGTGGGACTGTACCCCAGTGAGGGTCAGTGTGTGTGGGACTGTACCCCAGTGAGTGTCGTGTGTGGGGGACTGTGCCCCAGTGAGGGTCAGTGTGTGTGTGGGACTGTGTCCCAGTGAGGGTCCGTGTGTGGGGGGGACTGTGCCCCAGTGAGGGTCGGTGTGTGGGGGACTGTGCCCCAGTGAGGGTCAGTGTGTGTGTGGGACTGTGCCCCAGTGAGGGTCAGTGTGTGTGGGACTGTGCCCCAGTGAGGGTCAGTGTGTGTGTGGGACTGTGCCCCAGTGAGGGTCAGTGTGTGTGTGGGACTGTGCCCCAGTGAGGGTCAGTGTGTGTGGGACTGTACCCCAGTGAGGGTCAGTGTGTGTGGGACTGTACCCCAGTTAGGGTCAGTGTGTGGGGGACTGTGCCCCAGTGAGGGTCAGTGTGTGTGGGGGACTGTGCCCCATTGAGGGTCAGTGTGTGTGTGGGACTGTACCCCAGTGAGGGTCAGTGTGTGTGGGACTGTACCCCAGTGAGGGTCAGTGTGTGTGGGACTGTGCCCCAGTGAGGGTCAGTGTGTGTGTGGGACTGTACCCCAGTGAGGGTCAGTGTGTGTGGGACTGTGCCCCAGTGAGGGTCAGTGTGTGTGGGACTGTACCCCAGTGAGTGTCGTTTGTGGGGGACTGTACCCCAGTGAGGGTCAGTGTGTGGGGGACTGTACCCCAGTGAGGGTCAGTGTGTGTGTGTGGGACTGTACCCCAGTGAGTGTCGTGTGTGGGGGACTGTACCCCAGTGAGGGTCAGTGTGTGTGGGACTGTGCCCCAGTGAGGGTCAGTGTGTGTGTGTGGGACCGTACCCCAGTGAGGGTCAGTGTGTGTGTGTGGGACTGTACCCCAGTGAGGGTCAGTGTGTGTGTGTGGGACTGTACCCCAGTGAGTGTCGTGTGTGGGGGACTGTACCCCAGTGAGGGTCAGTGTGTGTGGGACTGTGCCCCAGTGAGGGTCGGTGTGTGGGGGACTGTGCCCAGTGAGGGTCAGTGTGTGTGTGGGACTGTGCCCCAGTGAGGGTCAGTGTGTGTGGGACTGTGCCCCAGTGAGGGTCAGTGTGTGTGTGGGACTGTGCCCCAGTGAGGGTCAGTGTGTGTGTGGGACTGTGCCCCAGTGAGGGTCAGTGTGTGTGGGACTGTGCCCCAGTGAGGGTCAGTGTGTGTGGGACTGTGCCCCAGTGAGGGTCAGTGTGTGTGGGACTGTGCCCCAGTGAGGGTCAGTGTGGTTTCTTAGTGAGTACATGCGGAATGATTCTTTGATCCATTATCGATTTTACCAGGTGCTGTGACAGGCCTGTAATTGCCAGTGTTTGAAAACATGTTGGAATTGACGGATGTGAAACAGGTTGGTACTGGAGCTCCGATGTCAGCTCGATCCCCTGACGTGCTCTACCCTCCTCCCCCATCCCAACCGCCCCCAGTTCCCCAGCCTGCTGTAACAAACACTTCCAGCCTCTGATCCTGTCAACCAGATGAAGATTTATTGTGGACCATTCTGTGCCTTGTCAGATGCCAGCAGACTGACTCATACCTGAATCTGTTAACCCATTCCCTGCCAAGCGCTGCCAGCTGAAACACGGCCAGGTTTGGTTTTGTTCTGGTCAGGCTGCAGCCTCCAACCCCATGTCCACAACATACATTCCCGAATAACGGATATTGCAGACCCGGCAAACAAGGGGGCCAAGGTGCACACAGTATGATCCCAGAGCAGCTATCTGAGAATAAACTTTATTGATATTGAGAAAAATATTTACATCCACGAGGTGAGTGCTCTTGGCTCTTTGCCCAATTGCGTCTATGGGGTCTCTCTTGTTTCGCTGAAAGAGGAGAGCACTCTACAGGTTAACACCTTCACCAACACAGTAAATCATAAACAGGGCGGTACTCCCTCAGCACTGACCCTCTGACAGTGCGGCACTCCCTCAGCACTGACCCTCCGACAGTGCTGTACTCCCTCAGCACTGACCCTCTGACAGTGCGGTGCTCCCTCAGCACTGACCCTCCGACAGTGCTGTACTCCCTCAGCACTGACCCTCCGACAGTGCGGCTCTCCCTCAGCACTGACCCTCTGACACTGCGGCACTCCCTCAGCACTGACCCTCTGAGAGTGCGGCACTCCCTCAGCACTGACCCTCTGACAGTGCGGCACTCCCTCAGCACTGACCCTCTGACAGTGCGGCACTCCCTCAGCACTGACCCTCCGACAGTGCTGCACTCCCTCAGTACTGACCCTCGGACAGTGTGGTGCTCCCTCAGCACTGACCCTCCGACAGTGCGGCACTCCCTCAGCACTGACCCTCTGACACTGCGGCACTTCCTCAGTACTGACCCTCTGACAGTGCGGCACTCCCTCAGCACTGACCCTCCGACAGTGCTATACTCCCTCAGTACTGACCCTCCGACAGTGCGGTGCTCCCTCAGCACTGACCCTCCGACAGTGCGGCTCTCCCTCAGCACTGACCCTCCGACAGTGCTGCACTCCCTCAGTACTGACCCTCGGACAGTGTGGTGCTCCCTCAGCACTGACCCTCCGATAGTGCGGTGCTCCCTCAGCACTGACCCTCCGACAGTGCGGTGCTCCCTCAGCACTGACCCTCCGACAGTGCGGCACTCCCTCAGCACTGACCCTCCGACAGTGTGGTACTCCCTCAGCACTGACCCTCTGACAGTGTGGCGCTCCCTCAGCACTGACCCTCTGACAGTGCCCACTCCCTCAGCACTGACCCTCCGACAGTGCGGCACTCCCTCAGCACTGACCCTCCGACAGTGCGGCGCTCCCTCAGTACTGAACCTCCAACAGTGCGGCACTCCCTCAGCACTGACCCTCCGACAGTGCGGCATTCCCTCAGCACTGACCCTCCAACAGTGCGGTGCTCCCTCAGCACTGACCCTCCGACAGTGCGGCACTCCCTCAGCACTGACCCTCCGACAGTGCGGCGCTCCCTTAGCACTGACCCTCTGACAGTGCGGCGCTCCCTCAGCACTGACCCTCCGACAGTGCGGCACTCCCTCAGCACTGACCCTTCGACAGTGCGGTAATCCCTCAGCACTGACCCTCCGACAGTGCGGCACTCCCTCAGCACTGACCCTCTGACAGTGCGGCACTCCCTCAGCACTGATCCTCCGACACTGCGGCGCTCCCTTAACACTGACCCTCCGACAGTGCAGCATTCCCTCAGTACTGACCCTCCGACAGTGCGGCACTCCCTCAGCACTGACCCTCCGACAGTGCGGCACACCCTCAGCACTGACCCTCTGACAGTGCTGCACTCCCTCAGCACTGATCCTCCGACACTGCGGCGCTCCCTTAACACTGACCCTCCGACAGTGCAGCACTCCCTCAGCATTGACCCTCCGACAGTGCAGCATTCCCTCAGCACTGACCCTCTGACAGTGCGGCACTCCCTCAGCACTGACCCTCCGACTGTGCGATGCTCCCTCAGCACTGACCCTCTGACAATGTGGCACTCCCTCAGCACTGACCCTCTGACAGTGCGGCACTCCCTCGGCGCTGACCCTCCAACAGTGTGGCACTCCCTCAGCACTGACCCTCTGACAGTGCCCACTCCCTCAGCACTGACCCTCTGACAGTGCGGCACTCCCTCAGCACTGACCCTCCGACAGTGCGGTGCTCCCTCAGCACTAACCCTCCGACTGTGCGATGCTTCCTCAGCACTGACCCTCCGACTGTGTGATGCTCCCTCAGCACTGACCCTCTGACAGTGCCCACTCCCTCAGCACTGACCCTCCGACAGTGCAGTACTCCCTCAGCACTGACCCTCCGACAGTGCGGCACTCCCTCAGTACTGACCCTCCGACAGTGCGGCACTCCCTCAGCACTGACCCTCCGACAGTGCGGCACTCCCTCAGCACTGACCCTCCGACAGTGCAGCCCTCCCTCAGCACTGACCCTCCGACAGTGCAGCACTCCCTCAGCACTGACCCTTCGACAGTGCGGTACTCCCTCAGCACTGACCCTCTGACAGTGCGGTACTCCCTCAGCACTGACCCTCTGACAGTGCCCACTCCCTCAGCACTGACCCTCTGACAGTGCCCACTCCCTCAGCACTGACCCTCTGACAGTGCCCACTCCCTCAGCACTGACCATACTAGGTCAGTCTAGATGTTGTACTTAAGTTCTGACCACAATGTGAGTGGGAGACAGGGAGAGAGACAGACTGATCAATGGCTGATATGTGAAAGCTGGAATGTAGCTGTGTTCCGGAATTGGTTGCTCTGGACTACGTTCCTGAATCCATCTCTGATTCTTCGGAAAAGGTGACCTCCCTGGAGTGGAGTTAGAGGTCAGGCTTCCTCGAGTGCAACTGGAAATGATGGTATCCCTATCCCCCATCTCCCTCCTCCAACTGCAATCCATGAAGCTCTGGGACCCTGACTAATTAAAGAGCCTAAAAATAACTATATCACACTGACCCTTATTCTCTCGAGACACACAGAATCCTGTCCATTATTCTGGGCCAAGTCTACACTGACAGCTGGCAATGCAAAAGGTACCAGATTGTATTTAACTCTTCCTGTGCCTGTGGTTCAGACCCAACTCCTGCACACTGACCAGTGACACATCTCGCCTCCCCTTAATCCCTGTTTCCTAGTACCCCTCCCCACCCTCATCCCCACGCCCCTCCCCTCACCTTCACATTCCTGTTCCCCCACTCCCACCCTCAATACACACTCACCCCCAGACCCATGTTATTGCTCTCCTAGTCTCTCTATCTCTCTCTCCTTCCCTCTCTCACAATCCTTCCATCACTCTTCTCTTCCCTGTCTCACAGGACCTGATCAGGTGTACCCTAGAACTCTGTGGGAAGCTAGGGAAGTGATTGCTGGGCCTCTTGCTGAGATATTTGTATCATCGATAGTCACAGGTGTGGTGCCGGAAGACTGGAGGTTGGCTGACGTGGTGCCACTGTTTAAGAAGGGCGGTAAGGACAAGCCAGGGAACTATAGACCAGTGAGCCTGACGTCAGTGGTGGGCAAGTTGTGTATTTGGAAAGGCAAGGACTGATTAGGGATAGTCAACATGGCTTTGTGCGTGGGAAATCATGTCTCACAAACTTGATAGAGTTTTTTTGAAGAAGTAACAAAGAGGATTGATGATGGCAGAGCAGTAGATATGATCCATATGGATTTTAGTAAGGTGTTCGACAAGGTTCCCCATGGGAGACTGATTAGCAAGGTTAGATCACATGGAATACAGGGAGAACTAGCCATTTGGATACAGAACTGGCTCAAAGGCAGAAGACAGAGGGTGGTGGTGGAGGGTTGTTTTTCAGACTGGAGGCCTGTGACCAGTGGAGTGCCACAAGGATCGGTGCTGGGCCCTCTACTTTTTGTCATTTACATAAATGATTTGGATGTGAGCATAAGAGGTACAGTTAGTAAGTTTGCAGACGACACCAAAATTGGAGGTGTAGTGAACAGCGAAGAGGGTTACCTCAGATTACAACAGGATCTGGACCAGATGGGCCAATGGGCTGAGAAGTGGCAGATGGAGTTTAATTCAGATAAATGCGAGGTACTGCATTTTGGGAAAGCAATTCTTACCAGGACTTATACACTCAATGGTAAGGTCCTAGGGAGTGTTACTGAACAAAGAGACCTTGGTGTGCAATTTGCTGTGGACAGCTTCCCTCTCCAGCCAGGAGCAATTTAACCAGGCTCTGTTGAATTAACAAATTGTGTGAGTTTATGAATTACAACATACGAGAGGAAACAGTAACACAACACACAGACAGAGAATAGAGGAACCCAGAAAGACAACATTTCCAAAATGATATTCAGGAAGTCTCTTCAGTTGAACAGTTACAGGGAACTGTTGAGTTGATGCTGGTCACTGGACAGTCAATTTTAAGATAATCACCTTGTAGGCTGTTGGCTGTTGGTTGCAGGCTATTGGTTGTTGGTTGTAGGTTGCAGGCTGTTGGTTGTAGGCTGTTGGCTGTTGGTTGTTGGCTGTTGGTTGTAGGCTATTGGTTGTAGGCTGTTGGCTATTGGTTGTAGGCTGTTGGCTGTTGGTTGTAGGCTGTTGGTTGTTGGTTGCAGGCTGTTGGCTGTTGGTTGTAGGCTGTTGGTTGTAGGCTGTTGGTTGTAGGTTTTTGGTTGCAGATTGTTGGTTGCAGGCTGTTGCTTGTAGGCTGTTGGCTGTTGGTTGTAGGCTGTTGGTTGTTGGCTGTTAGCTGTTGGTTGTTGGTTGGAGGCTGTTGGTTGTTGGTTGTAGGCTGTTGGTTGTAGGCTGTTGGTTGTTAGTTGTAGGCTGTTGGTTGTAGGCTGTTGGCTGTTAGTTGTTGGTTGGAGGCTGTTGGTTGTTGGTTGTAGGCTGTTGGTTGTAGGCTGTTGGTTGTTAGTTGTAGGCTGTTGGTTGCAGGCTGTTGGTTGTTGGTTGTAGGCTTTTGGTTGCAGGCTGTTGGTTGTAGGCTGTTGGTTGTTAGTTGTAGGCTGTTGGTTGCAGGCTGTTGGTTGTTGGTTGTAGGCTGTTGGTTGTAGGCTGTTGGTTGTTGGTTGCAGGCTGTTGGTTGTAGGCTGTTGGTTGTTGGTTTTTGGCTGTTGGCCGTTGGTTGTGGGCTGTTGGTTGTAGGCTGTTGGCTGTTGGTTGTTGTTTGTAGGCTGTTGGTTGCAGGCTAATGATTGTAGGTTGCAGGCTGTTGGTTGTAGGCTGTTGGTTGTCGGCTGTTGGTTGTTGGTTGTAGGCTGTTGGTTGTAGGCTGTTGGCTGTTGGTTGCAGGCTGTTGGTTGTAGACTGTTGGTTGTAGGCTGTTGGTTGTCGGCTGTTGGTTGTTGGCTGTTTGCTGTTGGTTGTCGGCTGTTGGCTGTTGGTTGTTGGCTGCTAGTTGTAGGCAGTTGGTTGTAGGCTGTTAGGTGTTGGTTGCAGGCTGTTGGTTGTTGATTGTAGGCTGTTGGTTGTAGGCTTTTGGCTGTTGGTTGTAGGCTGTTTGTTGTTGGTTGTAGGCTGTTGGTTGAAGGCTGTTGGCTGTTGGCTGCAGGCTGTTGGTTGTAGGCTGTTGGTTGTCGTCTGTTGGTTGTTGGTTGTAGGCTGTTGGCTGTTGGTTGCAGTCTGTTGGCTGTAGGCTGTTGGTTGTAGGCTGTTGGCTGTTGGTTGCAGGTTGTTGGTTGTAGGCTGTTGGTTGTCGTCTGTTGGTTGTTGGTTGTAGGCTGTTGGCTGTTGGTCGCAGGCTGTAGGCTGTTGGTTGTTGGTTGTAGGCTGTTGGCTGTTGGTTGTAGGTTGCAGACTGTTGATTGTAGGCTGTTGGTTGTTGGTTGTAGGCTGTTGGTTGCAGGCTGTTGGTTGTCAGTTGTAGGCTGTTGGCTGTTGGTTGTTGGTTGTTGGTTGCAGGCTGTTGGTTGTAGGCTGTTGGTTGTAGGCTGTTGCTTATTGGTTGTAGGCTGTCGGCTGTTGGTTATAGGCTGTTGCTTGTCAGTTGTAGGCTGTTGGTTGCAGGCTGTTGGCTGTTGGTTGTAGGCTGTTGATTGTCATCAGTTGGTTGTTGGTTGTAGGCTGTTGGCTGTTGGTTGTAGGTTGCAGACTGTTGATTGTAGGCTGTTGGTTGTTGGTTGTAGGCTGGTGGTTGCAGGCTGTTGGTTGTCAGTTGTAGGCTGTTGGTTGTAGGCTGTTGGTTGCAGGCTGTTGGTTGTTGGTTGTAGGCTTTTGGTTGCAGGCTGTTAGTCGTTGGTTGTAGGCTGTTGGTTGCAAGCTGTTGGTTGTTGTTTGTACGCTGTGGGTTGTAGTCTGTTGGCTGTTGGTTGTAGGCTGTTGGTTGTTGGTTGTAGGCTGTTGGTTGTTGGTTGTAGGCTGGTGGTTGCAGGCTGTTGGTTGTCAGTTGTAGGCTGTTGGTTGTAGGCTGTTGGTTGCAGGCTGTTGGTTGTTGGTTGTAGGCTGTTGGTTGTAGGCTGTTGGCTGTTGGTTGTAGGCTGTTGGTTGTTGGTTGTAGGCTGTTGGTTGTTGGTTGTAGGCTGGTGGTTGCAGGCTGTTGGTTGTCAGTTGTAGGCTGTTGGTTGTAGGCTGTTGGTTGCAGGCTGTTGGTTGTTGGTTGTAGGCTTTTGGTTGCAAGCTGTTGGTTGTTGGTTGTAGGCTGTTGGTTGCAGGCTGTTGGTTGTTGGTTGTAGACTGTTGGTTGCAGACTGTTGGTTGTTGGTTGTAGGCTGTTGGTTGTAGTCTGTTGGCTGTTGGTTGTAGGCTGTTGGTTGTTGGTTGTAGGCTGTTGGTTGCAGGCTGTTGGTTGTTGTTTGTAGGCTGTTGGTTGTAGGCTGTTGGTTGTAGGCTGTTGGTTGTTGGTTGTAGGCTTTTGGTTGCAAGTTGTTGGTTGTTGGTTGTAGGCTGTTGGTTGCAGGCTGTTGGTTGTTGGTTGTAGGCTGTTGGTTGCAGACTGTTGGTTGTTGGTTGTAGGCTTTTGGTTGCAGGCTGTTAGTCGTTGTTTGTAGGCTGTTGGTTGCAAGCTGTTGGTTGTTGGTTGTAGGCTGTTGGTTGCAGGCTGTTAGTCGTTGGTTGTAGACTGTTGGCTGCAGGCTGTTGGTTGTAGGCTGTTGGTTGCCGGCTGTTGGTTGTTGGTTGCAGACTGTTGGTTGTTGGTTGTAGGCTGTTGGTTGCAGACTGTTGGTTGTTGGTTGTAGGCTTTTGGTTGCAGGCTGTTAGTCGTTGTTTGTAGGCTGTTGGTTGCAAGCTGTTGGTTGTTGTTTGTAGGCTGTTGGCTGCAGGCTGTTGGTTGTAGGCTGTTGGTTGCCGGCTGTTGGTTGTTGGTTGCAGACTGTTGGTTGTTGGTTGTAGGCTGTTGGTTGTTGGTTGTAGACTGTTGGCTGCAGGCTGTTGGTTGTAGGCTGTTGGTTGCCGGCTGTTGGTTGTTGGTTGCAGGCTGTTAGTCGTTGTTTGTAGGCTGTTGGTTGCAAGCTGTTGGTTGTTGTTTGTAGGCTGTTGGTTGTTGGTTGTAGGCTGTTGGTTGCAGGCTGTTGGTTGTTGGTTGTAGGCTTTTGGTTGCAGGCTGTTAGTCGTTGTTTGTAGGCTGTTGGTTGCAGGCTGTTGGTTGTTGTTTGTAGGCTGTTGGTTGCAGGCTGTTGGTTGTTGTTTGTAGGCTGTGGGTTGTAGTCTGTTGGCTGTTGGTTGTAGGCTGTTGTTTGCAGGCTGTTGGTTATAGACAATAGACAATAGGTGCAGGAGTAGGCCATTCTGCCCTTCGAGCCTGCACCACCATTCAATATGATCATGGCTGATCATCCTTAATCAGTATCCTGTTCCTGCCTTATCTCCATAACCCTTGATTCCACAATCCTTGAGAGCTCTATCCAACTCTTTCTTAAATGAATCCAGAGACTGGGCCTCCACTGCCCTCTGGGGCAGAGCATTCCACACACCCACCACTCTCTGGGTGAAGAAGTTTCTCCTCATCTCTGTCCTAAATGGTCTACCCCATATTTTTAAGCTGTGTCCTCTGGTTCGGCACTCACCCATCAGCGGAAACATGTTTCCTGCCTCCAGAGTGTCCAATCCTTTCATAATCTTATACGTCTCAATCAGATACCCTCTCAGTCTTCTAAACTCAAGGATATACAAGCCCAGTCACTCCAGTCTTTCAGTGTAAGGTAATCCCGCCATTCCAGGAATTGACCTCGTGAACCTACGCTGCACTCCCTCAATAGCCAGAATGTCTTTCCTCAAATTTGGAGACCAGAACTGCACACAGTACTCCAGGTGTGGTCTCACCAGGGCCCTGTACAGCTGGAACAGCACCTCTTTGCTTCTATACTCAATCCCTCTTGTTATGAAGGCCAGCATGCTATTAGCCTTCTTCACTACCTGCTGTACCTGCATGCTTACCTTCATTGACTGGTGTACAAGAACACCCAGATCTCTCTGTACTGCCCCTTTACCTAACTTGACTCCATTTAGGTAGTAATCTGCCTTCCTGTTCTAACCACCAAAGTGGATAACTATACATTTATCCACATTAAACTGCATCTGCCATGTATCTGCCCACTCACCTAACTTGTCCAGATCACCCTGTAATCTCCTAACATCCTCATCACATTTCACCCTGCCACCCAGCTTTGTATCATCAGCAAATTTGCTAATGTTATTGCTGATACCATCTTCTATATCATTAACATATATTGTAAAAAGCTGCGGTCCCAGCACGGATCCCTGCGGTACCCCACTGGTATCTGCCATTCTGAAATGGAGCCATTTATCACTACCCTTTGTTTCCTGTCAGCCAACCAACTTTCAATCCAATCTAGTACTTTGCCCCAAATACCATGCGCCCTAATTTTACTCACTAACCTCCTGTGTGGGACTTTATCAAAAGCTTTCTGAAAGTCCAGGTACACTACATCTACTGGATCTCCCTCGTCCATCTTCAGAGTTACAGAGTTGTTGGTTGTAGGCTGTTGGCTACAGGCTGTTAGTTGTAGGCTGTTGGTTGGAGGCTGTTGCTTATTGGTTGTAGGCTGTCGGCTGTTGGTTATAGGCTGTTGCTTGTCAGTTGTAGGCTGTTGGTTGCAGGCTGTTGGCTGTTGGTTGTAGGCTGTTGATTGTCATCAGTTGGTTGTTGGTTGTAGGCTGTGGGTTGTAGTCTGTTGGCTGTTGGTTGTAGGCTGTTGGTTGTTGGTTGTAGGCTGTTGGTTGTTGGTTGTAGGCTGGTGGTTGTTGGTTGTAGGCTGGTGGTTGCAGGCTGTTGGTTGTCAGTTGTAGGCTGTTGGTTGTAGGCTGTTGGTTGCAGGCTGTTGGTTGTTGGTTGTAGGCTTTTGGTTGCAAGCTGTTGGTTGTTGTTTGTAGGCTGTTGGTTGTAGGCTGTTGGTTGTAGGCTGTTGGTTGTTGGTTGTAGGCTGTTGGTTGCAGGCTGTTGGTTGTTGGTTGTAGACTGTTGGTTGCAGACTGTTGGTTGTTGGTTGTAGGCTGTTGGTTGTAGTCTGTTGGCTATTGGTTGTAGGCTGTTGGTTGTTGGTTGTAGGCTGTTGGTTGTTGGTTGTAGGCTGTTGGTTGCAGACTGTTGGTTGTTGGTTGTAGGCTTTTGGTTGCAGGCTGTTAGTCGTTGCTTGTAGGCTGTTGGTTGTAGGCTGTTGGTTGTTGGTTGTAGGCTGTTGGTTGCAGGCTGTTGGTTGTTGGTTGTAGACTGTTGGCTGCAGGCTGTTGGTTGTAGGCTGTTGGTTGCCGGCTGTTGGTTGTTGGTTGCAGACTGTTGGTTGTTGGTTGTAGGCTGTTGGTTGCAGACTGTTGGTTGTTGGTTGTAGGCTTTTGGTTGCAGGCTGTTAGTCGTTGTTTGTAGGCTGTTGGTTGCAAGCTGTTGGTTGTTGTTTGTAGGCTGTTGGTTGTTGGTTGTAGGCTGTTGGTTGCAGGCTGTTGGTTGTAGGCTGTTGGTTGCAGGCTGTTGGTTGTAGGCTGTTGGTTGTCGGCTGTTGGTTGTTGGTTGTAGGCTGTTGGTTGCAAGCTGTTGGTTGTTGTTTGTAGGCTGTTGGTTGTAGGCTGTTGGCTGTTGGTTGTAGGCTGTTGGTTGCAGACTGTTGGTTGCAGGCTGTTGGTTGTCGGCTGTTGGTTGTCGGCTGTTGGTTATTCGTTGTAGGCTGTTGGTTGTAGGCTGTTGGTTGTTGGCTGTTGGTTGTAAACTGTTGGCTGTTGGTTGTTGGCTGTTGGTTGTAAGCGGTTGGTTGATAGGCTGTTAGCTGTTGGTTGCAGGCTGTTGGTTTTAGACTGTTGGCTGTTGTTAGTCGGATGTTGGTTGCAGGCTGTTGGTTGTAGGCTGTAGGCTGTTGGTTGTAGGCTGTTGGTTGCTGGCTGTTGGCTGTTGGTTGCAGGCTGTTGGCTGTTGGTTGCAGGCTGTTGGCTGTTGGTTGCAGGCTGTTGGCTGTTGGTTGCAGGCTGTTGGTAGGCTGTTGGTTGTTGGCTGTTGGATGTAGGCTGTTGTTTGTAGGCTGTTGGTTGTTGGCTGTTGGTTGTTGGCTGTTAGTTGTTGGTTGTATGTTGTCAGCTGTTGGTTGTCGGCTGTTGATTGTAGGCTGTTGGTTGTTGGTTGTTGGTTATTGACTGTTGGTTGTTGTTTGTAGGCTGTTGGTTGTAAGTTGTAGGCTGTTGGTTGTAGGTTGTATTTTGTAGGCTGTTGGTTGTAGGCTGTAGGCTGTTGTTTGTAGGCTGCTGGTTGTTGTCTGTTGGTTGTAAGCTGTTGTTTGTAGGCTGTTGGTTGTTGGCTGTTGGTTGTTGGCTGTTGGTTGTTGGTTGTATGTTGTCGGCTGTTGGTTGTAGGCTGTTGGTTGTTGGTTGTTGGTTATTGGCTGTTGGCTGTCGGTTGTTGACTGTTGATTGTAGGCTGTTGGTTGCAGGCTGTAGGTTGTTGGTTGTAGGCTGTTGGCTGTTGGTTGCAGGCTGTTGGTAGGCTGTTGGTTGTTGGCTGTTGGATGTAGGCTGTTGTTTGTAGGCTGTTGGTTGTTGGCTGTTGGTTGTTGGCTGTTAGTTGTTGGTTGTATGTTGTCGGCTGTTGGTTGTTGGCTGTTGATTGTAGGCTGTTGGCTGTTGGTTGTTGGCTGTTGGCTGTTGTTTGTAGGCTGTTGGCTGTTGGTTGTTGTTTGTAGGCTGTTGGTTGTAAGTTGTAGGCTGTTGGTTGTAGGTTGTAATTTGTAGGCTGTTGGTTGTAAGCTGTAGGTTGTTGGCTGTTGGTTGTTGGCTGTAGGCTGTTGCTTGTTAGCTGTAGGCTGTTGGTTGCAGGCTGTTGGTTTCAAGCTGTTGGTTGCTGGTTGTAAGCTGTTGGTTATTGTCTGTTGTAGACTGTTAGCTGTAGGCTGTTGGTTGTAGGTTGGAGGCTGCAGGTTATTGGCTGGAGGCTGTAGGTTGTAGGTTGTTAGTTGTAGGTTGTTCTTTAGGGACCATCTCCGGGACACCTGCACCAATTAACCCCATCGCCCCGTGGCTGAACAGTTCAACTCCCCCTCCCACTCTCCCACTCTGACATGGAGGTCTTGGGCCTCCTTCACCACCGCTCCCTCACCACCTGATGCCTGGAGGAAGAACGCCTCATCTTCCGCCTCGGAACACTTCAACCCCAGGGCATCAATGTGGACTTCACCAGTTTCCTCATTTCCCCTCCCCCCACTTCACCCCAGTTCCAATCTTCCAGATCAGCACCGTCCCCATGACCTGTCCTACCTGCCTATCTTCCTTCCCACCTATCCATTCCACCCTCCCCTCTGACCTATCACCTTTGCCCCCACCTTCATTCACCGATTGCACTCTCAGCTACTCCCAGCCCCACCCCCTTCCCATTTATCTCTCCATCACCGAGGCTCCCAGCCTCATTCCTGATGACGGGGTTATGCCAGAAATGTCAATTTTCCTGCTCCTCAGATGCTGCCTGACCTGCTGTGCTTTTCCAGCACCACACTCTCGACTCTGACCTCCAGCATCTGCAGTCCTCACTTTCGCTTGGTTGTAGGCTATAGGCTGTTGGTTGATCAAAGCCCTTTTGTCCTGATTCCTTTCAGCAGTGACTAAATGATAAAATAGTCTTTTTTTTGCCTACAATGCAGGGGTGTTTAAATAGCTGTTCTCTTACATCTCTCACTCCATTTCACATTCCCTTCATCTCTCTACCCCTCTGTCGCTCACCTGTCTCATTTCTTCAATCAATCACTCATTTTCTCTTCTTCATTAGGCAGTCTTTCCTGACGTCACGATCTGAAACATCAACTCTCCTGCTTTTTCCAGCTCCATACTTTATCGTCTGAAGGCTTTCATTCCCTCCCTCATGCACGCGCTCACTCTCTCTCTCACTCATTCCCTCAATCATTCATTCCCTGACTCACTTACTCTCATTCCCTCTGTCTGTCTGGGCCTCACTCAGTGTCCTTTCTCCCTCACTCACTCCCACACTCTCACACTCTCTCTTGTTCTGTCACTCTCACTCTCTCTT
The DNA here is from genome assembly GCF_037043375.1 of Chiloscyllium plagiosum. Taxonomy (NCBI): domain Eukaryota; kingdom Metazoa; phylum Chordata; class Chondrichthyes; order Orectolobiformes; family Hemiscylliidae; genus Chiloscyllium; species Chiloscyllium plagiosum. The sequence goes on along the minus strand of NW_028270169.1, from coordinate 4,658,619 downwards.
CCCGTCTCTCCTACTCTCTCTCTCTCTCTCCCTCCCATCTCTCCCTCTCTCTCTCCCTCTCTCTCTCTCCATCTCTCTCTCCCTCCCTCTCTCTCCCTCTCTCTCTCTCTCCCTCCCTCTCTTCCTCTCTCTCTCCCTCTCTCTCCACCTCTCTCTCTCCCTCTCTCTCCATCTCTCTCTCTCTCTCTCCCTCCCTCTCTTCCTCTCTCTCTCCCTCTCTCTCTCCCTCCCTCTCTCTCTCTCTCTCCCTCTCTCTCTCCCTTCCTCTCTCCCTCTCTCTCTCTTCCTGTCTCTCTCCCTCTCTCTCTCTCCCTCTCTACCCCTCTCTCTCTCCCTCTCTCTTTCTCTCTCCCTCTCTCTCTCCCTCCCTCTCTCTCTCCCTCTCTCTCTCTTTCTCCCCCTCCCTCTCTCCCTCTCTCCCTCTTCCTCTCTCTCCCTCCCTCTCTCTCCCTCTCTCTCTCTCCCTCTCTCTCTCCCTCTCTCCCTCTTCCTCTCTCTCTCCCTCTCTCTCCCTCCCTCTCTCTCGCTCTCATCCCTCTCTCTCTCTCTCCCTCTCTCTCCCTCCCTCTCTCTCTCCCTCTCTCTCTCCCTCTCTCCCTCTTCCTCTCTCTCCCTCTCTCTCTCTCCCTCCCTCTCTCTCTCTCTCTCCCTCTCTCTCTCCTCTCTCTCTCTCCCTCCCTCTCTCTCTCTCTCTCCCTCTCTCTCCCACCCTCTCTCTCCTCCCTCTCTCTCTCTCTCCCTCCCTCTTTGACCCCAAGTCTGGCTGTGGTGTTGAGATGGTCACTGAGGGTCACTTGATCTGCTGGGGCCAGCGTTCCACAAATCACTCCAATTCTTTCCAGGCCAAGAAACTGGATCTGCCTGCTCACTGCCAACAGGCAGGGGTAGAGGCCAGGGCGACTGACTTCAGGACAGCCACTGGGGACGAGCTGCAAGAGCAGAGTGTTTGTGACAGTCTGTGTGCGCGTGTGTGCGTGTGCGTGTGTGTGTGTGTGCATGTGTATGTGTGCGCATGTGTGTGCATGTGTGTGTGCATTTGTGGATGTGTGTGTGCATGTGTGTGTGTGTGCATGTCTGTGCGTGCGTGTGTGTGTGTGTGCATATGTGTGCATGTGTGCGTGGGTGTGTGCATGTGTGTGTGCGTGTGCATGTGTGCACGCGTTTGTGTGTGTGCGTATCTGTGACTGTGTCTGTGTGTGTCAGTGTATTTGGGTTTGCCTGTATAAATGCCTCAATGTGTATGTGTGTCTGCATGTGGGGGAGTGATTCTGTCAGTCTGTGTGTGTGTGTGTGTGTGTCTGTCTGTCTGTCCGTGTCTGTCCATGTGTGTGTGTGTGGGGGGGGGGGGGCCGCACAGTCAGTGGGAAGGCTGCGGAGGGGGCAGAGACACCGTTGACGCTGTCAGAGTACCCTCAGTTCTCCATCTCCATGCTGGCTGCATTTGGCCATGATTACAGTGAGAGCTCTCTGCTCAGCACAGAGCCTCACACAGGGCCACGCTGAAACCTGCTTCAGCTTTAACCACATTAGCTACAACGAAAAGGGCACTTCCAGACTTGGATTGGATCAACATACCAGCATCCCAGAATGTGCGGCACTCCCTCAGCACTGACCCTCCGACAGTGCGGCACTCCCTCAGCACTGACCCTCCGACAGTGCGGCACTCCCTCAGCACTAACCCTCCGACATTGCGGCACTCCCTCAGCACTGACCCTCCGACAGTGCGGCACTCCCTCAGCACTGATCCTCCAACAGTGCGGTACTCACTCAGCACTGATCCTCTGACAGTGCAGCACTGACTCTCCGACAGTGCGGCACTCACTCAGCACTGATCCTCTGACAGTGCGGCACTCCCTCAGCACTGATCCTCCGACAGTCGGCACTCCCTCAGCACTGACCCTCCGACAGTGCGGCACTCCCTCAGCACTGATCCTCCAACAGTGCAGCACTCCCACAGCACTGACCCTCCGACAGTGCGGCACTCCCTCAGCACTGACCCTCCGACAGTACCCACTCCCCCAGCACTGACCCTCCGACAGTGCGGCACTCCCCTCAGCACTGACCCTCCGACAGTGCCCACTCCCCCAGCACTGACCCTCCGACAGTACGGCACTCCCCCAGCACTGACCCTCCGACAGTGCGGTGCTCCCTCAGCACTGATCCTCCGACAGTGCGGCGTTGCCTCAGCACTGACCCTCCGACAGTGCGGCACTCCCTCAGTACTGACCCTCTGACAGTGCGGCACTCCCTCAGCACTGACCCTCCGACAGTGCGGCACTCCCTCAGTACTGACCCTCCGACAGTGTGGCGCTCCCTCAGCACTGACCCTCCGACAGTGCGGCACTCCCTCAGCACTGACTCTCCGACAGTGCGGCACACCCTCAGCACTGACCCTCCAACAGTGCGGCACTCGCTCAGCACTGACCCTCCGACAGTACGGCACTCGCTCAGCACTGACTCTCCGACAGTGCGGCTCTCCCTCAGCACTGACTCTCCGACAGTGCGGCTCTCCCTCAGCACTGACCCTCCAACAGTGCGGCACTCGCTCAGCACTGACCCTCCGACAGTGCGGCACTCCCTCAGCACTGACCCTCCGACAGTGCGGCGTTCCCTCAGCACTGACCCTCCGACAGTGCGACGTTCCCTCATCACTGACCCTCCGACAGTGCGGCACTCCCTCAGCACTGACCGTCCGACAGTACGGCACTCGCTCAGCACTGACCCTCCGACAGTACGGCACTCGCTCAGCGCTGACTCTCCGACAGTGCGGCTCTCCCTCAGCACTGACCCTCCAAAAGTGCCCACTCCCTCAGCACTGACACTCCGACAGTGCGGCGTTCCCTCAGCACTGACCCTCCGACAGTGTGGCGTTCCCTCAGCACTGACCCTCCGACAGTGCGGCACTCCCTCAGCACTGACCCTCCGACAGTACGGCGTTCCCTCAGCACTGACCCTCCGACAGTGCGGCGTTCCCTCATCACTGACCCTCCGACAGTGCGGCACTCCGTCAGCACTGACCCTCCGAAAGTGCCCACTCCCTCAGCACTGACCCTCCGACAATGCGGCGTTCCCTCAGCACTGACCCTCCGACAGTGCGGCGTTCCCTCAGCACTGACCCTCCGACAGTGCGGCGCTCCCTCAGCACTGACCCTCCGACAGTGCAGCGCTCCCTCAGCACTGACCCTCCGACAGTGCGGCGTTCCCACAGCACTGACCCTACGACAGTGCGGCGCTCCCTCAGCACTGACCCTCCGACAGTGCGGCACTCCCTCAGTACTGACCCTCTGACAGTGCGGCATTCCCTCAGCACTGACCCTCCGACAGTGCGGCGCTCCCTCAGCACTGACGCTCCGACAGTGCGGCATTCCCCCAGCACTGACCCTCCGACAGTGCGGCACTCCCTCAGCACTGACCCTCCGACAGTGCGGCGCTCCCTCAGCACTGACCCTCCGACAGTGTGGCACTCGCTCAGCACTGACCCTCCGACAGTGCGGCACTCCCTCAGCACTGACCCTCCGACAGTGCGGCGTTCCCTCAGCACTGACCCTCCGACAGTGCGGCGTTCCCTCAGCACTGACCCTCCGACAGTGCGGCGATCCCTCAGCACTGAACCTCCGACAGTGTGGCGCTCCCTCAGCACTGACCCTCCGACAGTGCGGCGCTCCCTCAGCACTGACCCTCCGACAGTGCGGCGTTCCCTCAGCACTGACCCTCCGGCAGGGCGGCGCTCCCTCAGTACTGACCCTCTGACAGTGCGGCACTCCCTCAGCACTGACCCTCCGACAGTGCGGCGCTCCCTCAGCACTGACGCTCCGACAGTGTGGCACTCCCTCAGCACTGACCCTCCAACAGTGCGGCACTCCCTCAGCACTGACCCTCCAACAGTGCGGCGCTCCCTCAGCACTGACCCTCCGACAGTGCGGCACTCCGTTAGCACTGACCATCCGAAAGTGCCCACTCCCTCAGCACTGACCCTCCAACAGTGCGGCGTTCCCTCAGCACTGACCCTCCAACAGTGCAGCGTTCCCTCAGCACTGACCCTCCGACAGTGCGGCGATACCTCAGCACTGACCCTACGACAGTGCGGCGCTCCCTCAGCACTGACCCTCCGACAGTGCGGCGCTCCCTCAGCACTGACCCTCTGACAGTGCGGCACTCCCTCAGCACTGACCCTCCAACAGTGCGGCGCTCCCTCAGCACTGACTCTCCGACAGTGCGGCACTCCCTCAGCACTGACCCTCCGACAGTGCGGCACTCCCTCAACACTGACCCTCCGACAGAGCGGCGCTCCCTCAGCACTGACCCTCCGACAGTGCGGCGTTCCCTCAGCACTAACCCTCCGACAGTGCGGCGTTCCCTCAGCACTAACCCTCCGACAGTGCCCACTCCCTCAGCACTGACCCTCTGACAGTGCGGCACTCCCTCAGCACTAACCCTCCGACAGTGCGGCGCTCCCTCAGCACTGACCCTCCGACAGTGCGGCGTTCCCTCAGCACTGGCCCTCCGACAGTGCAGCACTCCCTCAGCACTGACCCTCCGACAGTGCGTCGCTCCCTCAGCACTGACGCTCCGACAGTGCGGCACTCCCTCAGCACTGACCCTCTGACAGTGCGGCACTCCCTCAGCACTGACCCTCTGACCGTGCGGCACTCCCTCAGCACTGACCAAATGACAGTGTGGCGCTCCCTCAGCACTGACCCCCCGACAGTGCGGCACTCCCTCAGCACTGACCCTCTAACAGTGCGGCACTCCCTCAGCACTGTCCCTCTGACAGTGCGGCGCTTCCTCAGCACTGACCCTCCAAGAGTGCGGCACTCCCTCAGCACTGACACTCCGACAGTGCGGCACTCCCTCAGCACTGACCCTCCGACAGTGCTGTGCTCCCTCAGCACTGACCCTCCAACAGTGCGGCGCTTCCTCAGCACTGACCCTCTGACAGTGCGGCACTCCCTCAGTACTGACCCTCGGACAGTGCGGCACTCCCTCAGCACTGACCCTCCGACAGTGCGGCACTCCCTCAACACTGACCCTCCGACAGTGCGGTGCTCCCTCAGCACTGACCCTCCGACAGTGTGGCACTCGCTCAGCACTGACCCTCCGACAGTGCGGCACTCCGTCAGCACTGACCCTCCGAAAGTGCCCACTCTCTCAGCACTGACCCTCCGACAGTGCGGCGTTCCCTCAGCACTGACCCTCCGACAGTGCGGCGTTCCCTCAGCACTGACCCTCCGACAGTGCGGCACTCCGTCAGCACTGACCCTCCGACAGTGCGGCGATCCCTCAGCACTGAACCTCCGACAGTGTGGCGCTCCCTCAGCACTGACCCTCCGACAGTGCGGCGCTCCCTCAGCACTGACCCTCCGACAGTGCGGCGTTCCCTCAGCACTGACCCTCCGACAGGGCGGCGCTCCCTCAGTACTGACCCTCTGACAGTGCGGCACTCCCTCAGCACTGACCCTCCGACAGTGCGGCGCTCCCTCAGCACTGACGCTCCGACAGTGTGGCACTCCCTCAGCACTGACCCTCCAACAGTGCGGCACTCCCTCAGCACTGACCCTCCGACAGTGCGGCGCTCCCTCAGCACTGACCCTCCGACAGTGCGGCACTCCGTTAGCACTGACCATCCGAAAGTGCCCACTCCCTCAGCACTGACCCTCCAACAGTGCGGCGTTCCCTCAGCACTGACCCTCCAACAGTGCAGCGTTCCCTCAGCACTGACCCTCCGACAGTGCGGCGATCCCTCAGCACTGACCCTACGACAGTGCGGCGCTCCCTCAGCACTGACCCTCCGACAGTGCGGCGCTCCCTCAGCACTGACCCTCTGACAGTGCGGCACTCCCTCAGCACTGACCCTCCGACAGTGCGGCGCTCCCTCAGCACTGACTCTCCGACAGTGCGGCACTCCCTCAGCACTGACCCTCCGACAGTGCGGCACTCCCTCAGCACTAACCCTCCGACAGTGCGGCGCTCCCTCAGCACTGACCCTCCGACAGTGCGGCGTTCCCTCAGCACTGGCCCTCCGACAGTGCAGCACTCCCTCAGCACTGACCCTCCGACAGTGCGTCGCTCCCTCAGCACTGACGCTCCGACAGTGCGGCACTCCCTCAGCACTGACCCTCTGACAGTGCGGCACTCCCTCAGCACTGACCCTCTGACCGTGCGGCACTCCCTCAGCACTGACCAAATGACAGTGTGGCGCTCCCTCAGCACTGACCCCCCGACAGTGCGGCACTCCCTCAGCACTGACCCTCTAACAGTGCGGCACTCCCTCAGCACTGTCCCTCTGACAGTGCGGCGCTTCCTCAGCACTGACCCTCCAAGAGTGCGGCACTCCCTCAGCACTGACACTCCGACAGTGCGGCACTCCCTCAGCACTGACCCTCCGACAGTGCGGTGCTCCCTCAGCACTGACCCTCCAACAGTGCGGCGCTTCCTCAGCACTGACCCTCTGACAGTGCGGCACTCCCTCAGTACTGACCCTCGGACAGTGCGGCACTCCCTCAGCACTGACCCTCCGACAGTGCGGCACTCCCTCAACACTGACCCTCCGACAGTGCGGTGCTCCCTCAGCACTGACCCTCCAACAGTGCGGCGCTTCCTCAGTACTGACCCTCCGACCGTGCTGCACTCCCTCAGCACTGACCCTCTAACAGCGCAGCACTCCCTCAGCACTGACCCTCTAACAGCGCGGCACTCCCTCAGCACTGACCCTCCAACAATGCGGCAATCCCTCAGCACTGACCCTCCGACAGTGCGGCACTCCCTCAGCACTGACCCTCCGACAGTGCGGCGCTCCCTCAGCACTAACCCTCTGACAGTGCGGCACTCCCTCAGCACTGACCCTCCAACAGTGCCCACTCCCTCAGCACTGACCCTCCAACAGTGCGGCACTCCCTCAGCACTGACCCTCCGAACGTGCGGCACTCCCTCAGCACTGACCATCCGACAGTGCCCACTCCCTCAACACTGACCCTCCGACAGTGCTGCACTCCCTCTGGACTGACCTTCCGACAATGCTGCGTTCCCTCAGCACTGACCCTCCAACAGTGCTGCGTTCCATCAGCACTGACCCTCCGTCAGTCGATGCTCCCTCAGCACTGACCCTCTGACAGTGCGGCACTCCCTCAGCACTGACCCTCCAACAGTGCTGCGTTCCATCAGCACTGACCCTCCGTCAGTCGATGCTCCCTCAGCACTGACCCTCTGACAGTGCGGCACTCCCTCAGCACTGACCCTCGGACAGTGCGGCACTCCCTCAGCACTGACCCTCCAACATTGCAGCACTCCCTCAGCACTGACCCTCCGACAGTGCCCACTCCCTCAGCACTTACCCTCCGACAGTGCCCACTCCCTCAGCACTGACCCTCCAACAGTGCTGCGTTCCATCAGCACTGACCCTCCGTCAGTCGATGCTCCCTCAGCACTGACCCTCCGACAGTGCGGCACTCCCTCAGCACTGACCCTCCAACAGTGCGGCAATCCCTCAGCACTGACCCTCTGACAGTGCGGCTATTCCTCAGCACTGTCCCTCCAACATTGCGGCACTCCCTCAGCACTGACCTTCCAACAGTGCGGCACTCCCTCAGCACTGGCCCTCCGACAGTGCCCACTCCCTCAGCACTGACCCTCCAACAGTGCCCACTCCCTCAACACTGACCCTCCGTAAATGCTGCGTTCCCTCAGCACTGACCCTCCGACAGTGCTGCGTTCCCTCAGCAGTGACCCTCCGTCAGTCGATGCTCCCTCAGCACTGACCCTCCGACAGTGCGGCACTCCCTCAGCACTGACCCTCCAACAGTGCGGCAATCCCTCAGCACTGACCCTCTGACAGTGCGGCTATTCCTCAGCACTGTCCCTCCAACATTGCGGCACTCCCTCAGCACTGACCTTCCAACAGTGCGGCACTCCCTCAGCACTGGCCCTCCGAAAGTGCGGCACTCCCTCAGCACTGACCCTCCGACAGTGCGGCGTTCCCTCAGCACTGACCCTCCGACAGTGCGGCGTTCCCTCAGCACTGACCCTCCGACAGTGCGGCACTCCGTCAGCACTGACCCTCCGAAAGTGCCCACTCCCTCAGCACTGACCCTCCAACAGTGCGGCGTTCCCTCAGCACTGACCCTCCAACAGTGCAGCGTTCCCTCAGCACTGACCCTCCGACAGTGCGGCGATACCTCAGCACTGACCCTACGACAGTGCGGCGCTCCCTCAGCACTGACCCTCCGACAGTGCGGCGCTCCCTCAGCACTGACCCTCTGACAGTGCGGCACTCCCTCAGCACTGACCCTCCAACAGTGCGGCGCTCCCTCAGCACTGACTCTCCGACAGTGCGGCACTCCCTCAGCACTGACCCTCCGACAGTGCGGCACTCCCTCAACACTGACCCTCCGACAGAGCGGCGCTCCCTCAGCACTGACCCTCCGACAGTGCGGCGTTCCCTCAGCACTAACCCTCCGACAGTGCGGCGTTCCCTCAGCACTAACCCTCCGACAGTGCCCACTCCCTCAGCACTGACCCTCTGACAGTGCGGCACTCCCTCAGCACTAACCCTCCGACAGTGCGGCGCTCCCTCAGCACTGACCCTCCGACAGTGCGGCGTTCCCTCAGCACTGGCCCTCCGACAGTGCAGCACTCCCTCAGCACTGACCCTCCGACAGTGCGTCGCTCCCTCAGCACTGACGCTCCGACAGTGCGGCACTCCCTCAGCACTGACCCTCTGACAGTGCGGCACTCCCTCAGCACTGACCCTCTGACCGTGCGGCACTCCCTCAGCACTGACCAAATGACAGTGTGGCGCTCCCTCAGCACTGACCCCCCGACAGTGCGGCACTCCCTCAGCACTGACCCTCTAACAGTGCGGCACTCCCTCAGCACTGTCCCTCTGACAGTGCGGCGCTTCCTCAGCACTGACCCTCCAAGAGTGCGGCACTCCCTCAGCACTGACACTCCGACAGTGCGGCACTCCCTCAGCACTGACCCTCCGACAGTGCTGTGCTCCCTCAGCACTGACCCTCCAACAGTGCGGCGCTTCCTCAGCACTGACCCTCTGACAGTGCGGCACTCCCTCAGTACTGACCCTCGGACAGTGCGGCACTCCCTCAGCACTGACCCTCCGACAGTGCGGCACTCCCTCAACACTGACCCTCCGACAGTGCGGTGCTCCCTCAGCACTGACCCTCCGACAGTGTGGCACTCGCTCAGCACTGACCCTCCGACAGTGCGGCACTCCGTCAGCACTGACCCTCCGAAAGTGCCCACTCTCTCAGCACTGACCCTCCGACAGTGCGGCGTTCCCTCAGCACTGACCCTCCGACAGTGCGGCGTTCCCTCAGCACTGACCCTCCGACAGTGCGGCACTCCGTCAGCACTGACCCTCCGACAGTGCGGCGATCCCTCAGCACTGAACCTCCGACAGTGTGGCGCTCCCTCAGCACTGACCCTCCGACAGTGCGGCGCTCCCTCAGCACTGACCCTCCGACAGTGCGGCGTTCCCTCAGCACTGACCCTCCGACAGGGCGGCGCTCCCTCAGTACTGACCCTCTGACAGTGCGGCACTCCCTCAGCACTGACCCTCCGACAGTGCGGCGCTCCCTCAGCACTGACGCTCCGACAGTGTGGCACTCCCTCAGCACTGACCCTCCAACAGTGCGGCACTCCCTCAGCACTGACCCTCCGACAGTGCGGCGCTCCCTCAGCACTGACCCTCCGACAGTGCGGCACTCCGTTAGCACTGACCATCCGAAAGTGCCCACTCCCTCAGCACTGACCCTCCAACAGTGCGGCGTTCCCTCAGCACTGACCCTCCAACAGTGCAGCGTTCCCTCAGCACTGACCCTCCGACAGTGCGGCGATCCCTCAGCACTGACCCTACGACAGTGCGGCGCTCCCTCAGCACTGACCCTCCGACAGTGCGGCGCTCCCTCAGCACTGACCCTCTGACAGTGCGGCACTCCCTCAGCACTGACCCTCCGACAGTGCGGCGCTCCCTCAGCACTGACTCTCCGACAGTGCGGCACTCCCTCAGCACTGACCCTCCGACAGTGCGGCACTCCCTCAGCACTAACCCTCCGACAGTGCGGCGCTCCCTCAGCACTGACCCTCCGACAGTGCGGCGTTCCCTCAGCACTGGCCCTCCGACAGTGCAGCACTCCCTCAGCACTGACCCTCCGACAGTGCGTCGCTCCCTCAGCACTGACGCTCCGACAGTGCGGCACTCCCTCAGCACTGACCCTCTGACAGTGCGGCACTCCCTCAGCACTGACCCTCTGACCGTGCGGCACTCCCTCAGCACTGACCAAATGACAGTGTGGCGCTCCCTCAGCACTGACCCCCCGACAGTGCGGCACTCCCTCAGCACTGACCCTCTAACAGTGCGGCACTCCCTCAGCACTGTCCCTCTGACAGTGCGGCGCTTCCTCAGCACTGACCCTCCAAGAGTGCGGCACTCCCTCAGCACTGACACTCCGACAGTGCGGCACTCCCTCAGCACTGACCCTCCGACAGTGCGGTGCTCCCTCAGCACTGACCCTCCAACAGTGCGGCGCTTCCTCAGCACTGACCCTCTGACAGTGCGGCACTCCCTCAGTACTGACCCTCGGACAGTGCGGCACTCCCTCAGCACTGACCCTCCGACAGTGCGGCACTCCCTCAACACTGACCCTCCGACAGTGCGGTGCTCCCTCAGCACTGACCCTCCAACAGTGCGGCGCTTCCTCAGTACTGACCCTCCGACCGTGCTGCACTCCCTCAGCACTGACCCTCTAACAGCGCAGCACTCCCTCAGCACTGACCCTCTAACAGCGCGGCACTCCCTCAGCACTGACCCTCCAACAATGCGGCAATCCCTCAGCACTGACCCTCCGACAGTGCGGCACTCCCTCAGCACTGACCCTCCGACAGTGCGGCGCTCCCTCAGCACTAACCCTCTGACAGTGCGGCACTCCCTCAGCACTGACCCTCCAACAGTGCCCACTCCCTCAGCACTGACCCTCCAACAGTGCGGCACTCCCTCAGCACTGACCCTCCGAACGTGCGGCACTCCCTCAGCACTGACCATCCGACAGTGCCCACTCCCTCAACACTGACCCTCCGACAGTGCTGCACTCCCTCTGGACTGACCTTCCGACAATGCTGCGTTCCCTCAGCACTGACCCTCCAACAGTGCTGCGTTCCATCAGCACTGACCCTCCGTCAGTCGATGCTCCCTCAGCACTGACCCTCTGACAGTGCGGCACTCCCTCAGCACTGACCCTCCAACAGTGCTGCGTTCCATCAGCACTGACCCTCCGTCAGTCGATGCTCCCTCAGCACTGACCCTCTGACAGTGCGGCACTCCCTCAGCACTGACCCTCGGACAGTGCGGCACTCCCTCAGCACTGACCCTCCAACATTGCAGCACTCCCTCAGCACTGACCCTCCGACAGTGCCCACTCCCTCAGCACTTACCCTCCGACAGTGCCCACTCCCTCAGCACTGACCCTCCAACAGTGCTGCGTTCCATCAGCACTGACCCTCCAACAGTGCGGCACTCCCTCAGCACTGACCCTCCAACAGTGCGGCAATCCCTCAGCACTGACCCTCTGACAGTGCGGCTATTCCTCAGCACTGTCCCTCCAACATTGCGGCACTCCCTCAGCACTGACCTTCCAACAGTGCGGCACTCCCTCAGCACTGGCCCTCCGACAGTGCCCACTCCCTCAGCACTGACCCTCCAACAGTGCCCACTCCCTCAACACTGACCCTCCGTAAATGCTGCGTTCCCTCAGCACTGACCCTCCGACAGTGCTGCGTTCCCTCAGCAGTGACCCTCCGTCAGTCGATGCTCCCTCAGCACTGACCCTCCGACAGTGCGGCACTCCCTCAGCACTGACCCTCCAACAGTGCGGCAATCCCTCAGCACTGACCCTCTGACAGTGCGGCTATTCCTCAGCACTGTCCCTCCAACATTGCGGCACTCCCTCAGCACTGACCTTCCAACAGTGCGGCACTCCCTCAGCACTGGCCCTCCGAAAGTGCGGCACTCCCTCAGCACTGACCCTCCGACAGTGCGGCGTTCCCTCAGCACTGACCCTCCGACAGTGCGGCGTTCCCTCAGCACTGACCCTCCGACAGTGCGGCACTCCGTCAGCACTGACCCTCCGAAAGTGCCCACTCCCTCAGCACTGACCCTCCGACAGTGCGGCGTTCCCTCAGCACTGACCCTCCGACAGTGCGGCGTTCCCTCAGCACTGACCCTCCGACAGTGCGGCGATCCCTCAGCACTGAACCTCCGACAGTGTGGCGCTCCCTCAGCACTGACCCTCCGACAGTGCGGCGCTCCCTCAGCACTGACCCTCCGACAGTGCGGCGTTCCCTCAGCACTGACCCTCCGACAGGGCGGCGCTCCCTCAGTACTGACCCTCTGACAGTGCGGCACTCCCTCAGCACTGACCCTCCGACAGTGCGGCGCTCCCTCAGCACTGACGCTCCGACAGTGTGGCACTCCCTCAGCACTGACCCTCCAACAGTGCGGCACTCCCTCAGCACTGACCCTCCGACAGTGCGGCACTCCGTTAGCACTGACCATCCGAAAGTGCCCACTCCCTCAGCACTGACCCTCCAACAGTGCGGCGTTCCCTCAGCACTGACCCTCCAACAGTGCAGCGTTCCCTCAGCACTGACCCTCCGACAGTGCGGCGATCCCTCAGCACTGACCCTACGACAGTGCGGCGCTCCCTCAGCACTGACCCTCCGACAGTGCGGCGCTCCCTCAGCACTGACCCTCTGACAGTGCGGCACTCCCTCAGCACTGACCCTCCGACAGTGCGGCGCTCCCTCAGCACTGACTCTCTGACAGTGCGGCACTCCCTCAGCACTGACCCTCCGACAGTGCGGCACTCCCTCAGCACTAACCCTCCGACAGTGCGGCGCTCCCTCAGCACTGACCCTCCGACAGTGCGGCGTTCCCTCAGCACTGGCCCTCCGACAGTGCAGCACTCCCTCAGCACTGACCCTCCGACAGTGCGTCGCTCCCTCAGCACTGACGCTCCGACAGTGCGGCACTCCCTCAGCACTGACGCTCCGACAGTGCGGCACTCCCTCAGCACTGACCCTCTGACCGTGCGGCACTCCCTCAGCACTGACCAAACGACAGTGTGGCGCTCCCTCAGCACTGACCCTCCGACAGTGCGGCACTCCCTCAGCACTGACCCTCTAACAGTGCGGCACTCCCTCAGCACTGTCCCTCTGACAGTGCGGCGCTTCCTCAGCACTGACCCTCCAAGAGTGCGGCACTCCCTCAGCACTGACACTCCGACAGTGCGGCACTCCCTCAGCACTGACCCTCCGACAGTGCGGTGCTCCCTCAGCACTGACCCTCCAACAGTGCGGCGCTTCCTCAGCACTGACCCTCTGACAGTGCGGCACTCCCTCAGTACTGACCCTCGGACAGTGCGGCACTCCCTCAGCACTGACCCTCCGACAGTGCGGCACTCCCTCAACACTGACCCTCCGACAGTGCGGTGCTCCCTCAGCACTGACCCTCCAACAGTGCGGCGCTTCCTCAGTACTGACCCTCCGACCGTGCTGCACTCCCTCAGCACTGACCCTCTAACAGCGCAGCACTCCCTCAGCACTGACCCTCTAACAGCGCGGCACTCCCTCAGCACTGACCCTCCAACAATGCGGCAATCCCTCAGCACTGACCCTCCGACAGTGCGGCACTCCCTCAGCACTGACCCTCCGACAGTGCGGCGCTCCCTCAGCACTAACCCTCTGACAGTGCGGCACTCCCTCAGCACTGACCCTCCAACAGTGCCCACTCCCTCAGCACTGACCCTCCAACAGTGCGGCACTCCCTCAGCACTGACCCTCCGAACGTGCGGCACTCCCTCAGCACTGACCATCCGACAGTGCCCACTCCCTCAACACTGACCCTCCGACAGTGCTGCACTCCCTCTGGACTGACCTTCCGACAATGCTGCGTTCCCTCAGCACTGACCCTCCAACAGTGCTGCGTTCCATCAGCACTGACCCTCCGTCAGTCGATGCTCCTTCAGCACTGACCCTCTGACAGTGCGGCACTCCCTCAGCACTGACCCTCCAACAGTGCTGCGTTCCATCAGCACTGACCCTCCGTCAGTCGATGCTCCCTCAGCACTGACCCTCTGACAGTGCGGCACTCCCTCAGCACTGACCCTCGGACAGTGCGGCACTCCCTCAGCACTGACCCTCCAACATTGCAGCACTCCCTCAGCACTGACCCTTCGACAGTGCCCACTCCCTCAGCACATACCCTCCGACAGTGCCCACTCCCTCAGCACTGACCCTCCAACAGTGCTGCGTTCCATCAGCACTGACCCTCCGTCAGTCGATGCTCCCTCAGCACTGACCCTCCGACAGTGCGGCACTCCCTCAGCACTGACCCTCCAACAGTGCGGCAATCCCTCAGCACTGACCCTCTGACAGTGCGGCTATTCCTCAGCACTGTCCCTCCAACATTGCGGCACTCCCTCAGCACTGACCTTCCAACAGTGCGGCACTCCCTCAGCACTGGCCCTCCGACAGTGCCCACTCCCTCAGCACTGACCCTCCGACAGTGCGGCGCTCCCTCAGCACTGACCCTCCAACAGTGCCCACTCCCTCAGCACTGACCCTCCAACAGTGCCCACTCCCTCAACACTGACCCTCCGTAAATGCTGCGTTCCCTCAGCACTGACCCTCCGACAGTGCTGCGTTCCCTCAGCAGTGACCCTCCGTCAGTCGATGCTCCCTCAGCACTGACCCTCCGACAGTGCGGCACTCCCTCAGCATTGACCCTCCAACAGTGCGGCAATCCCTCAGCACTGACCCTCTGACAGTGCGGCTATTCCTCAGCACTGTCCCTCCAACATTGCGGCACTCCCTCAGCACTGACCTTCCAACAGTGCGGCACTCCCTCAGCACTGGCCCTCCGAAAGTGCGGCACTCCCTCAGCACTGACCCTCCGACAGTGCGGCGTTCCCTCAGCACTGACCCTCCGACAGTGCGGCGTTCCCTCAGCACTGACCCTCCGACAGTGCGGCACTCCGTCAGCACTGACCCTCCGAAAGTGCCCACTCCCTCAGCACTGACCCTCCAACAGTGCGGCGTTCCCTCAGCACTGACCCTCCGACAGTGCGGCGTTCCCTCAGCACTGACCCTCCGACAGTGCGGCGATCCCTCAGCACTGAACCTCCGACAGTGTGGCGCTCCCTCAGCACTGACCCTCCGACAGTGCGGCGCTCCCTCAGCACTGACCCTCCGACAGTGCGGCGTTCCCTCAGCACTGACCCTCCGACAGGGCGGCGCTCCCTCAGTACTGAACCTCTGACAGTGCGGCACTCCCTCAGCACTGACCCTCCGACAGTGCGGCGCTCCCTCAGCACTGACGCTCCGACAGTGTGGCACTCCCTCAGCACTGACCCTCCAACAGTGCGGCACTCCCTCAGCACTGACCCTCCGACAGTGCGGCGCTCCCTCAGCACTGACCCTCCGACAGTGCGGCACTCCGTTAGCACTGACCATCCGAAAGTGCCCACTCCCTCAGCACTGACCCTCCAACAGTGCGGCGTTCCCTCAGCACTGACCCTCCAACAGTGCAGCGTTCCCTCAGCACTGACCCTCCGACAGTGCGGCGATCCCTCAGCACTGACCCTACGACAGTGCGGCACTCCCTCAGCACTGACCCTCGGACAGTGCGGCACTCCCTCAGCACTGACCCTCCAACATTGCAGCACTCCCTCAGCACTGACCCTCCGACAGTGCCCACTCCCTCAGCACTTACCCTCCGACAGTGCCCACTCCCTCAGCACTGACCCTCCAACAGTGCTGCGTTCCATCAGCACTGACCCTCCGTCAGTCGATGCTCCCTCAGCACTGACCCTCCGACAGTGCGGCACTCCCTCAGCACTGACCCTCCAACAGTGCGGCAATCCCTCAGCACTGACCCTCTGACAGTGCGGCTATTCCTCAGCACTGTCCCTCCAACATTGCGGCACTCCCTCAGCACTGACCTTCCAACAGTGCGGCACTCCCTCAGCACTGGCCCTCCGAAAGTGCGGCACTCCCTCAGCACTGACCCTCCAACAGTGCGGCGCTCCTTCAGCACTGACCCTCCGAATGTGCGGCACTCCCTCAGCACTGACTCTCCAACAGTGCCCACTCCCTCAACACTGACCCTCCGACAATGCTGCGTTCCCTCAGCACTGACCCTCCGACAGTGCTGCGTTCCATCAGCACTGACCCTCCGTCAGTCGATGCTCCCTCAGTACTGACCCTCCGACCGTGCGGCACTCCCTCAGCACTGACCCTCTAACAGCGCGGCACTCCCTCAGCACTGACCCTCCAACAGTGCGGCAATCCCTCAGCACTGACCCTCCGACAGTGCGGCACTCCCTCAGCACTGACCCTCCGACAGTGCGGCACTCCCTCAGCACTGACCCTCCGACAGTGCGGCGCTCCCTCAGCACTGACCCTCTGACAGTGCGGCACTCCCTCAGCACTGACCCTCCGACAGTGCGGCACTCCCTCAGCACTGACCCTCCAACAGTGCCCACTCCCTCAGCACTGACCCTCCAACAGTGCGGCACTCCCTCAGCACTGACCCTCCGAAAGTGCGGCACTCCCTCAGCACTGACCATCCGACAGTGCCCACTCCCTCAACACTGACCCTCCGACAGTGCGGCACTCCCTCTGGACTGACCTTCCGACAATGCTGCGTTCCCTCAGCACTGACCCTCCAACAGTGCTGCGTTCCATCAGCACTGACCCTCCGTCAGTCGATGCTCCCTCAGCACTGACCCTCCGACAGTGCGGCACTCCCTCAGCAATGACCTTCCAACAGAGCGGCACTCCCTCAGCACTGACCCTCCGACAGTGCGGCCCTCCCTTAGCACTGACCCTCCAACAGTGCAGCGTTCCCTCAGCCCTGACCCTCTGACAGTGCGGCATTCCTCAGCACTGACCCTCCAAGAGTGCGGCACTCCCTCAGCACTGACTCTCGGACAGTGCGGCACTCCCTCAGCACTGACCGTCCGACAGTGCGGCACTCCCTCAGCACTGACCCTCCGACAGTGCGGCGCTCCCTCAGCACTGACCCTCCAACAGTGCGGCATTCCCTCAGCACTGACCCTCCGACAGTGCGGCGCTTCCTCAGCACTGACCCTCCAAGAGCGCGGCACGCCCTCAGCACCCACCCTCCGACAGTGCGGCACTCCCTCAGCACTGACCCTCCGACAGTGTGGCGCTCCCTCAGCACTCAATCTCCGACAGTGCGGCACTCCCTCAGCACTGACCCTCCGACAGTGTGGCGCTCCCTCAGCACTGACCCTCCGACAGTGCAGCACTCCCTCAGCACTGACCCTCCGACAGTGCGGCGCTCCCTCAGCACTGACCCTCCAACAGTGCGGCATTCCCTCAGCACTGACCCTCCGACAGTGCGGCGCTTCCTCAGCACTGACCCTCCAAGAGCGCGGCACGCCCTCAGCACCCACCCTCCGACAGTGCGGCACTCCCTCAGCACTGACCCTCCGACAGTGTGGCGCTCCCTCAGCACTCAATCTCCGACAGTGCGGCACTCCCTCAGCACTGACCCTCCGACAGTGTGGCGCTCCCTCAGCACTCAATCTCCGACAGTGCAGCACTCCCTCAGCACTGACCCTCCGACAGTGCGGCGCTCCCTCAGCACTGACCCTCTGACAGTGCAGCACTCCCTCAGCACTGACCCTCCGACAGTGCGGCATTCCCTCAGCACTGACCCTCCGACAGTGCGGCGCTTCCTCAGCACTGACCCTCAAGAGTGCGGCACTCCCTCAGCACTGACCCTCCGACAGTGCGGCACTCCCTCAGCACTGACCCTCGGACAGTGCAGCACTCCCTCAGCACTGACCCTCCGACAGTGCGGCTATTCCTCAGCACTGATCCTCCAACAGTGCGGCACTCCCTCAGCACTGACCCTCCGACAGTGCAGTACTCCCTCAGCACTGACCTTCCGACACTGCTGCGTTCCCTCAGCACTGACCCTCCAACAGTGCGACACTCCCTCAGCACTGACCCTCCGACAGTGCGGCACTCCCTCAGCACTGACCCTCCAACAGTGCCCACTGCCCCAGCACTGACCCTCCGACAGTGCGGCGCTCCCTCAGCACTGACCCTCCGACAGTGCGGCGTTCCCTCAGCACTGACCCTCCAACAGTGCGGCACTCGCTCAGCACTGACCCTCCGACAGTGCGGCACTCCGTCAGCACTGACCATCCGAAAGTGCCCACTCCCTCAGCACTGACCCTCCAACAGTGCGGCGTTCCCTCAGCACTGACCCTCCAACTGTGCGACGTTCCCTCAGCACTGACCCTCCGACAGTGCAGCGATCCCTCAGCACTGACCCTACGACAGTGCGGCGCTCCCTCAGCAGTGACCCTCCAACAGTGCGGCGCTCCCTCAGCACTGACCCTCCGACAGTGCGGCACTCCCTCATCACTGACCCTCCAACAGTGCGGCGTTCCCTCAGCACTGACCATCTGACAACGTGGCACTCCCTCAACACTGACCCTGCGACAGTGCGGTGCTCCCTCAGCACTGACCCTCTGAGAGTGCAGCACTCCCTCAGCACGGACCCTCCGACAGTGCGGCACTCCCTCAGCACTGACCCTCCGACAGTGCGGCACTCCCTCAGCACTGACCCTCGGACAGCGCGGCACTCCCTCAGCACTGACCTTCCGACACTGCTGCGTTCCCTCAGCACTGAACCTCTGACAGTGCGGCACTCCCTCAGCACTGACCCTCCAACAGTGCGACACTCCCTCAGCACTGGCCCTCCAACAGTGCGGCATTCCCTCAGCACTGACCCTCCGACAGTGCGGCGCTTCTTCAGCACTGACCCTCCAAGAGTGCGGCACTCCCTCAGCACTGACCCTCCGACAGTGCAGCACTCCCTCAGCACTGACCTTCCGACACTGCTGCGTTCCCTCAGCACTGACCCTCCGACAGTGCGGCACTCCCTCAGCACTGACCCTCCAACAGTGCCCACTCCCTCAGCACTGACCCTCCAACAGTGCGGCGCTCCCTCAGCACTGACCCTCCGAAAGTGCAGCACTCCCTCAGCACTGACCCTCCGACAGTGCGGCACTCCCTCAGCACTGACCCTCCAACAGTGCCCACTCCCTCAGCACTGACCCTCCAACAGTGCGGCCCTCCCTCAGCACTGATCATCCGACAGTGCCCACTCCCTCAACACTGACCCTCCGACAGTGCGGCACTCCCTCTGCACTGACCCTCCGACAGTGCGGTGCTCCCTCAGCACTGACCCTCCAACAGTGCGGTGCTCTCTCAGCACTGACCCTCCGACAGTGCGGCACTCCCTCAGCACTGACCCTCCAACAGTGCGGCGTTCCCTCAGCACTGACTCTCCAAGAGTGCGGCACTCCCTCAGCACTGATCCTCCAACAGTGCGGCACTCCCTCAGCACTGACCCTCCAACAGTGCGGCGTTCCCTCAGCACTGACCCTCCAAGAGTGCGGCACTCCCTCAGTACTGACCCTCCAACAGTGCGGCACTTCCTCAGCACTGACCCTCCGACAGTGCGGCACTCCCTCAGCACTGACCCTCCAACAGTGCCCACTCCCTCAGCACTGACCCTCCGACAGTGCGGCACCCCCTCAGCACTGACCCTCCAACAGTGCGGCGCTCCCTCAGCACTGACCCTCCAACAGTGCGGCGTTCCCTCAGCACTGACCCTCCAAGAGTGCGGCACTCCCTCAGTACTGACCCTCCAACAGTGCGGCACTTCCTCAGCACTGACCCTCCGACAGTGCGGCACTCCCTCAGCACTGACCCTCCAACAGTGCCCACTCCCTCAGCACTGACCCTCCAACAGTGCGGCGCTCCCTCAGCACTGACCCTCCGAACGTGCGGGACTCCCTCAGCACTGACCATCCGACAGTGCCCACTCCCTCAGCACCCACCCTCCGACAGTGCGGCGTTCCCTCAGCACTGACCCTCCGACAGTGCGGCACTCCCTCAGTACTGATCCTCCGACAGTGCAGCACTCCCTCAGCACTGACCCTCTGACAGTGCAGCGCTCCCTCAACACTGACCCTCTGACAGTGCGGCATTCCGTCAGCACTGACCCTCCGACAGTGCGACACTCCCTCAGCGCTGACCCTCTGACAGTGCGGCACTCCCTCAGCGCTGACCCTCCGACAGTGCGGCGCTCCCTCAGCACTGACCCTCCGACAGTGCCCACTCCCTCAGCACTGACCCTCCGACAGTGCGGCACTCCCTCAGCACTGACCCTCGGACAGTGCGGCACTCCCTCAGCACTGACCCTCCGACAGTGCGGCTATTCCTCAGCACTGACCGTCCAACAGTGCGGCGATCCCTCAGCACTGACCCTCCGATAGTGCGGCGATCCCTCAGCACTGACCCTCCGACAGTGTGGCACTCCCTCAGCGCTGACCCTCCGACAGTGCCCACTCCCTCAGCGCTGACCCTCCGACAGTGCCCACTCCCTCAGCGCTGACCCTCCGACAGTGCGGCACTCCCTCAGCGCTGACCCTCCGACAGTGCCCACTCCCTCAGCGCTGACCCTCCGACAGTGCCCACTCCCTCAGCGCTGACCCTCCGACAGTGCCCACTCCCTCAGCGCTGACCCTCCGACAGTGCCCACTCCCTCAGCGCTGACCCTCCGACAGTGCGGCACTCCCTCAGCGCTGTGGTGGATTATGCTGTGGAATTTGTGGAGTGTGACTGTGCCGTGGTGTCTCAGTGATGAGAGAGAGGTATATCCAGTGGACCATGATTGGCAGCTTATGTTCTGAGGTGGATTTCGTGGCCTCGGTGACAGTGAACGATTGGAACCTGGGTTCAGACCTTGCTAAGTGATCCAGCAGATGCAGATTGACAGATTACTCTGGGGTCTGACAGCATCTATGAGCATGTGCCCAGCTCTGACATCACTCCACAAGAAATACCACATTCCACTGTAATTCCATCATCTGATCCGCTGAGCAGACAACATTGTTATCCACAGGAAATGGGGGAGTTCAGTTGGGGTCACTATCAGGCAATGATTCCCCAGAATTAGACACACTCCCTGTCCCTCAGTGTCTCACACTCCCTGTCCATCAGTGTCACACACTCCCTGTCCCTCAGTGTCTCACACTCTGTGTCCCTCAGTGTCACACACTCCCTGTCCCTCAGTGTCACACACTCCGTGTCCCTCAGTGTCACACACTCCCTGTCCCTCAGTGTCACACACTCCCTGTCCCTCAGTGTCTCACACTCCCTGTCCCTCAGTGTCACACACTCCCTGTCCCTCAGTGTCTCACACTCCCTGTCCCACAGTGTTACACACTCCGTGTCCCTCAGTGTCTCACACTCCCTGTCCCTCAGTGTCACACACTCCCTGTCCCTCAGTGTCTCACACTCCCTGTCCCTCAGTGTCTCACACTCTGTGTCCCTCAGTGTCTCACACTCCCTGTCCATCAGTGTCACACACTCCGTGTCCCTCAGTGTCTCACACTCCCTGTCCCTCAGTGTCACACACTCCCTGTCCCTCAGTGTCACACACTCCCTGTCCCTCAGTGTCTCACACTCTGTGTCCCTCAGTGTCACACACTCCCTGTCCATCAGTGTCACACACTCCGTGTCCCTCAGTGTCACACACTCCCTGTCCCTCAGTGTCACACACTCCCTGTCCCTCAGTGTCTCACACTCCCTGTCCCTCAGTGTCACACACTCCCTATCCCTCAGTGTCTCACACTCCCTGTCCCTCAGAGTCACACACTCCCTGTCCCTCAGTGTCACACACTCCCTGTCCCTCAGTGTCTCACACTCCCTGTCCCTCAGTGTCACACACTCCCTGTCCCTCAGTGTCTCACACTCCCTGTCCCTCAGTGTCACACACTCCCTGTCCCTCAGTGTCTCACACTCCCTGTCCCTCAGTGTCACACACTCCGTGTCCCTCAGTGTCACACACTCCCTGTCCCTCAGTGTCTCACACTCCCTGTCCCTCAGTGTCACACACTCCCTGTCCCTCAGTGTCTCACACTCCCTGTCCCTCAGTGTCACACACTCCCTGTCCCTCAGTGTCACACACTCCCTGTCCCTCAGTGTCTCACACTCCCTGTCCCTCAGTGTCACACACTCCGTGTCCCTCAGTGTCACACACTCCCTGTCCCTCAGTGTCACACACTCCCTATCCCTCAGTGTCTCACACTCCCTGTCCCTCAGTGTCACACACTCCCTGTCCCTCAGTGTCACACACTCCCTGTCCCTCAGTGTCACACACTCCGTGTCCCTCAGTGTCACACACTCCCTGTCCCTCAGTGTCTCACACTCCCTGTCCCTCAGTGTCACACACTCCCTATCCCTCAGTGTCACACACTCCCTGTCCCTCAGTGTCACACACTCCCTGTCCCTCAGTGTCACACACTCTGTGTCCCTCAGTGTCACACACTCCCTGTCCCTCAGTGTCACACACTCCCTATCCCTCAGTGTCTCACACTCCCTGTCCCTCAGTGTCACACACTCCCTGTCCCTCAGTGTCACACACTCCCTGTCCCTCAGTGTCACACACTCCCTATCCCTCAGTGTCACACACTCCCTGTCCCTCAGTGTCTCACACTCCCTGTCCCTCAGTGTCACACACTCCCTGTCCCTCAGTGTCTCACACTCCCTGTCCCTCAGTGTCTCACACTCCCTGTCCCTCAGTGTCACACACTCCCTGTCCCTCAGTGTCTCACACTCTGTGTCCTTCAGTGTCACACACTCCCTGTCCCTCAGTGTCACACACTCCTTGTCCCTCAGTGTCTCACACTCTGTGTCCCTCAGTGTCACACACTCCTTGTCCCTCAGTGTCACATACTCCCTGTCCCTCAGTGTCACACACTCCTTGTCCCTCAGTGTCACATACTCCCTGTCCCTCAGTGTCACACACTCCCTGTCCCTCAGTGTCTCACATTCCCTGTCCCTCAGTGTCACACACTCCCTGTCCCTCAGTGTCACACACTCTCTGTCCCTCAGTGTCTCACACTACGTGTCCCTCAGTGTCACACACTCCCTGTCCCTCAGTGTCACACACTCCCTGTCCCTCAGTGTCTCACACTCCCTGTCCCTCAGTGTCATACACTCCGTGTCCCTCAGTGTCTCACACTCCCTGTCCCTCAGTGTCACACACTCCGTGTCCCTCAGTGTCTCACACTCCCTGTCTCTCAGTGTCACACACTCCCTGTCCCTCAGTGTCACACACTCCTTGTCCCTCAGTGTCACACACTCCGTGTCCCTCAGTGTCTCACACTCCCTGTCCCTCAGTGTCACATACTCCGTATCCCTCAGTGTCTCACACTCTGTGTCCCTCAGTGTCACACACTCCTGTCCCTCAGTGTCACACACTCCCTGTCCCTCAGTGTCACACACTCCGTGTCCCTCAGTGTCACACACTCCCTGTCCCTCAGTGTCACACACTCCGTATCCCTCAGTATCTCACACTCTGTGTCCCTCAGTGTCACACACTCCCTGTCCCTCAGTGTCACACACTCTGTGTCCCTCAGTGTCTCACACTCCCTGTGCCCCAGTGTCACACACTCTGTGTCCCTCAGTGTCACATACTCCCTGTCCCTCAGTGTCACACACTCCGTGTCCCTCAGTGTCTCACACTCCCTGTCCCTCAGTATCACACACTCCCTGTCCCTCAGTGTCACACACTCCCTGTCCCTCAGTGTCACACACTCCCTGTCCCTCAGTGTCTCACACTCCCTGTCCCTCAGTGTCACACACTCCCTGTCCCTCAGTATCACACACTCCCTGTCCCTCAGTGTCACACACTCCCTGTCCCTCAGTGTCTCACACTCCCTGTCCCTCAGTGTCACACACTCCCTGTCCTTCAGTGTCACATACTTGCTGTCCCTCAGTGTCACACACTCCCTGTCCCTCAGTGTCACACACTCTGTGTCCCTCTGTGTCACACACTCCCTGTCCCTCAGTGTCACACACTCCGTGTTCCTCAGTGTCACACACTCCCTGTCCCTCAGTGTCACACACTCCGTGTCCCTCAGTGTCACACACTCACTATCCCTCAGTGTCACACACTATCCCTGTCCCTCAGTGTCTCACACTCCCTATCCCTCAGTGTCACACACTCCATGTCCCTCAGTGTCTCACACTCCCTGTCCCTCAGTGTCACACACTCCGTGTCCCTCAGTGTCACACACTCCCTGTCCCTCAGTGTTACACACTCCGTGTCCCTCAGTGTCTCACACTCCCTGTCCCTCAGTGTCACACACTCCCTGTTCCTCAGTGTCTCACACTCCCTGTCCCTCAGTGTCTCACACTCTGTGTCCCTCAGTGTCACACACTCCTGTCCCTCAGTGTCACACACTCTGTGTCCCTCAGTGTCACACACACTCCCTCTCCCTCAGTGTCACACACTCCGGGTCCCTCAGTGTCTCACACTCCCTGTCCCTCAGTGTCTCACACTCTGTGTCCCTCAGTGTCTCACACTCCCTGTCCCTCAGTGTCACATACTCCCTGTCCCTCAGTGTCTCACACTCTGTGTCCCTCAGTGTCACACACTCCGTGTCCCTCAGTGTCTCACACTCCCTGTCCCTCAGTGTCTCACACGCCCTGTCCCTCAGTGTCTCACACTCCCTGTCCCTCAGTGTCACACACTCTGTGTCCCTCAGTGTCACACACTCTGTGTCCCTCAGTGTCTCACACTCCCTGTCCCTCAGTGTCTCACACGCCCTGTCCCTCAGTGTCTCACACTCTGTGTCCCTCAGTGTCACACACTCTCTGTCCCTCAGTGTCACATACTCCCTGTCCCTCAGTGTCTCACACTCTGTGTCCCTCAGTGTCACACACTCCGTGTCCCTCAGTGTCACACACTCTGTGTCCCTCAGTGTCTCACACTCCCTATCCCTCAGTGTCACACACACTCCCTCTCCCTCAGTGTCACACACTCTGTGTCCCTCAGTGTCACACACTCCTTGTCCCTCAGTGTTACACCCTCCCTATCCCTCAGTGTTTTCTAACAGAGTGACAGTTTAGGGATAATGCTTGTTCCTACCCCCCGCTGCTCACCCTCCCCCCCCACCACCCGCCCCTGGGCTGGAGCAAGTGTTCTCAGATTGTACAGAGGTGTCCCCCATGGCTATGGAGGGGGGTTACTATGTCTGAAAATTAAAAAGGTGCTGGCGATCGCAGTGGGTCAGACACCGTCCATGGTGAGAGTGCTAGCTCATGTTTTGAGTCTCGATGCGTCTTTGTCAGAGCAGATGGGAAGTGTGGAGTGAGCAGCGTTTATGCCATAGTGGGAGGGCGGGGAATCATTTCCCCTGGGGTCAGGGAGTCCAGAACTAGAGGGCATAGGTTTAGGGTGAGAGGGGAAAGATATAAAAGGGACCTAAAGGGCAACGTTTTCATGCAGAGGGTGGTATGTGTATGGAATGAGCTGCCAGAGGATGTGGTGGAGGCTGGTACAATTACAACATTTAAAAGGCATCTGGATGGGTGTATGAACAGGAAGGGTTTGGAGGGATGTGGGCCGGGTGCTGGCAAATGGGACTAGGTTAGGTTGGAATACCTGGGTGGCATGGATGGGTTGGACCAAAGGGTCTGTTTCTATGCTGTACATCTCAATGACTCCACGATTCTACAATCTGGGGGAAGGGGAGAGAGGACATGGAGACAGAGAATAACAGATACAGCTAAAAGAAAGGGGAGGAATGACAGTGGGCTCACAATCTGAAGGTGTTGAACTCAATGTTAAGTTCAGAAGGCAGTAAAGTGCCTAGTCTGAAGATGAGATGTTGTTCCTGCAGTTTTTGCTGGGATTCACTGGAACACTGCGGAATGCTGAGGACAGACATGTGGGAATGTGAGCAGGACGCTGGGTTACAATGACCAGCTACAGGAAGGTCAGGATTATACTCACTCACAGACCGGAGGTGTTCTGCAAAGCAGTCACCCCAGTCTGTGTTTTGTGTCTCCAATGTAGAGTTGGCCACATTGGGTGCAGAGAATACAGTACACAAGGTTGGAGTAGGAGAGAGTGAGGGCTGCTGGAAAAGCACAGCAGGTCAGGCAGCATCTGAGGAGCAGGAGAGTCAATGTTTTGAGGATAAGCCCTTCATCAGGAATTGGATGGGGGCCAAGTGAAATGCTGCTTCCCCTGGGAAAGACTATTTTAGCCCCTGGATGGTGAGCACAGAGGAGAGGACTGATGTTACACCTTCTGCCTCATGAGGCTTGGCATTTATTGTTGGAAACTGACCCTCCACGTCCCACAGCACCTTCCCCTGTAACCGCAGAATGTTAGTGCTGAGGGAGCGCTGCACTGTCAAATTCCAATCTTTGTATTTTTCTTTCTAATTTATCCCTTAGCTGTGTCTGTCAGTCTGTCTGTCTATGTATGTGTGGGGTTTTCTGATGAAAGAAGATTGGCTTATGGTAAACATTCATTTGAATATCTTGTTGCTTAGCTTTGTACTGCTAAGGTTTCAGTATTAATAATGAATTGTTCATTTTTGTTCAAGTGTCCAAGATTTGGTAATTATAAACTCTGGCTGGGAGCAATTGAACAAATTTTGCGGGTCATTGAATTTGTTAATTTCAGTGTGTTGTGAATTCAGTGACAGTGTGGCTGATTCAGTTTGTCTTTCTATTCCAGTGTCCTAACACTCTGTACAGGGACCTCAGGCTTAACATGTAAGTTGGGTACCGTGGGTCAGGTATGAGAGGGATAGGAAAATGGAGGAGAGGGAGACTAGAGGAGAGAGAGGGAGAATGGAGGAGAGGGAGGGAGACTGAAGGAGAGGGAGACTGGAGGAGAGGGAGAATGGAGGAGAGAGAGGGAGAATGGAGGAGAGGGAGGGAGACTGAAGGAGAGGGAGACTGAAGGAGAGGGAGACTGGAGGAGAGGGAGAATGGAGGAAAGGGAGGGAGACTGGAAGAGTGAGTAGTGGAGAATTAGAGACTGAAGGAGTGGAAGATGGAAAGGGACAGTGGAGAGGAGGAGAAAAAACCTTATTCTTAACTTCAGACTCAATGATTGAATCAATTTAATCAGTTCCTAATACATTCCTTCAGCACATTCCAAACTCTGAACTCTGAGACCTGTTCACCCGTCACTCACTGTACTCACTGACACACCATCCCGACACTGTACTCACTGACACACCATCCCGACACTGTACTCACTGACACACCATCCCGACACTGTACTCACTGACACACCATCCTGACACTGTACTCACTGACACACCATCCCGACTCTGTACTCACTGACACACCATCCCGATACTGTACTCACTGACACACCATCCTGACACTGTACTCACTGACACACCATCCTGACACTGTACTCACTGACACACCATCCCGACTCTGTACTCACTGACACACCATCCCGACACTGTACTCACTGACACACCATCCTGACACTGTACTCACTGACACACCATCCCGACACTGTACTCACTGACACACCATCCCGACTTTGTACTCACTGACACACCATCCCGACACTGTACTCACTGACACACCATCCCGACTCTGTACTCACTGACACACCATCCCGACTCTGTACTCACTGACACACCATCCCGACACTGTACTCACTGACACACCATCCTGACACTGTACTCACTGACACACCATCCCGACACTGTACTCACTGACACACCATCCCGACTCTGTACTCACTGACACACCATCCCGACACTGTACTCACTGACACACCATCCCGACACTGTACTCACTGACACACCATCCCGACACTGTACTCACTGACACACCATCCTGACACTGTACTCACTGACACACCATCCCGACACTGTACTGACTGACATACCATCCCGATACTGTACTCACTGACACACCATCCCGACACTGTACTCACTGACACACCATCCTGACACTGTACTCACTGACACACCATCCCGACACTGTACTCACTGACACACCATCCTGACACTGTACTCACTGACACACCATCCCGACACTGTACTCACTGACACACCATCCCGATACTGTACTCACTGACACACCATCCCGACACTGTACTCACTGACACACCATCCTGACACTGTACTCACTGACACACCATCCCGACACTGTACTGACTGACACACCATCCCGACACTGTACTCACTGACACACCATCCCGATACTGTACTCACTGACACACCATCCCGACACTGTACTCACTGACACACCATCCCGACACTGTACTCACTGACACACCATCCTGACACTGTACTCACTGACACACCATCCCGATACTGTACTCACTGACACACCATCCCGACACTGTACTCACTGACACACCATCCTGACACTGTACTCACTGACACACCATCCTGACACTGTACTCACTGACACACCATCCCGACACTGTACTCACTGACACACCATCCCGACACTGTACTCACTGACACACCATCCCGACTCTGTACTCACTGACACACCATCCCGATACTGTACTCACTGACACACCATCCTGACACTGTACTCACTGACACACCATCCTGACACTGTACTCACTGACACACCATCCCGACTCTGTACTCACTGACACACCATCCCGACACTGTACTCACTGACACACCATCCTGACACTGTACTCACTGACACACCATCCCGACACTGTACTCACTGACACACCATCCCGACTCTGTACTCACTGACACACCATCCTGACACTGTACTCACTGACACACCATCCCGACACTGTACTCACTGACACACCATCCCGATACTGTACTCACTGACACACCATCCCGACACTGTACTCACTGACACACCATCCTGACACTGTACTCACTGACACACCATCCCGACACTGTACTCACTGACACACCATCCTGACACTGTACTCACTGACACACCATCCCGACACTGTACTCACTGACACACCATCCTGACACTGTACTCACTGACACACCATCCTGACCAGACTCCCTTTCGACATTTCTCAGTCATGTTTTTCAATCTCTCCACAGTCGCTCCATACATCCCCCCATCCTCTCCCTCTCCTCCCTATCTGTGTAACTCCTCCATTCCCAATACCTTCCACACGAACATTCACTCACCCTCCCCTCCATTACAACCCCCTCCCTCACCCTCCCCTCCATTACAACCCCCTCCCTCACCCTCCCCTCCATTACAACCCCCTCCCTCACCCTCCCCTCCATTATAACCCCCTCACTCACCCTCCCCTCCATTATAACCCCTCCCTCACCATCCCCTCCATTATAACCACCTCACTCACCCTCCCCTCCATTATAACCCCCTCCCTCACCCTCCCCTCCATTACAACCCCCTCCCTCACTCTCCCCTCCATTACAACCCCCTCCCTCACCCTCCCCTCCATTATAACCACCTCACTCACCCTCCCCTCCATTATAACCCCTTCACTCACCCTCCCCTCCATTATAACCCCTCCCTCACCCTCCACTCCATTATAACCACCTCACTCACCCTCCCCTCCATTATAACCCCCTCCCTCACCCTCCCCTCCATTATAACCACCTCACCAGCCCTCCCCACCATTATAACCCCCTCACTCACCCTCCCCTCCATTATAACCCCTCACTCACCCTCCCCTCCATTATAACCCCCTCACTCACCCTCCCCTCCATTATAACCCCCTCACTCACCCTCCCCTCCATTACAACCCCCTCCCTCACCCTCCCCTCCATTTTAACCCCCTCCCTCACCCTCCCCTCCATTATAACCCCCTCATTCACCGTCCCCTCCATTATAACCCCCTCACTAGCCCTCCCCTCCATTTTAACCCCCTCCCTCACCCTCCCCTCCATTATAACCCCCTCACTAGCCCTCCCCTCCATTTTAACCCCCTCCCTCACCCTCCCCTCCTTTATAAACCCCTTGCTAGCCCACACCTCAGGGTTACCCATCCTAATAGCTTCCGACGTGGCTCAATGTCAAACTCTGTCCAACTACACACACCGAAAGAACGTGGTCATACTTTACTGTGACTATAGAAATGAAAATGCTGATTGTGATAGTCTGTTACACACAGAGCAGTTTTGTTTTGACAGTGAGTGATGTTGAGGGAGTTGGGGAGATGTGGGAATGGGACAGATCTCAGCTGTAAATGGAAAATCAAGTGATGATAATGGTGTGTGTGTGAGCTGGGGAAGTGTTTGTGATTCCTGGCTGTAGTTGATATCAGTATAACGGCCAGGAGAGTGTGGTTGCACACTGTTATCAGTAGCTCCTGTGAGAAACAGAGAGAATTTCGGTCCTCAAAGATAAGGCCATGACATCAGTGGAGCCTGAGTTATCATCGCTATCTTCAGTCAATGTCCTCCTCAGACAGAGAGAGATCAAATCCTCATCCCACACTGTTACAAACACCATCAACAACACTGCAGTACCAAAACCAAACAGCAGGCAGGAAGAAAGAGGTGCATTTAGATAGCAGGCTTTACAAGCCTGAGCACTTTACACAGCAAAGTCAGCAATTTCCAAACTGTAGTTTTTGTTGTAATTGAACAATGGCACAATGTGTAATCCCAAACGGTGACATGGCAATGAAGCAGTGTCGCTGTTATCATGACATCTGTTCAGGGATTTATTTTGACTCCAGTGTACAGGGGAGCACTCTGCTGGTTGCTGTCAGAATTATTGTCATGTTATCTCCCTCACAACCAACAGTGCCCACTCCCTCAGCACTGACCCTCCGACAGTGCGGCGTTCCCTCAGCACTGACCCTCCGACAGTGCGGCGTTCCCTCAGCACTGACCCTCCGACAGTGCGGCACTCCCTCAGCACTGACCCTCCGACAGTGCGGTGCTCCCTCAGTACTGACCCTTCGACAGTGCAGCACTCCCTCAGCACTGACCCTCCGACAGTGCGGCACTCCCTCAGCACTGACCCTCCGACAGTACGGTGCTCCCTTAGTACTGACCCTCCGACAGTGCGGCACTCCCTCAGCACTGACCCTCCGACAGTGCAGCACTCCCTCAGCACTGACCCTCCGACAGTGCGGCACTCCCTCAGTACTGACCGTTCGACAGTGCGGCACTCCCTCAGCACTGACCCTCCGACAGTGCGGTGCTCCCTCAGTACTGACCCTTCGACAGTGCAGCACTCCCTCAGCACTGACCCTCCGACAGTGCGGCACTCCCTCAGCACTGACCCTCCGACAGTGCGGTGCTCCCTTAGTACTGACCCTCCGACAGTGCAGCACTCCCTCAGCACTGACCCTCCGACAGTGCGGCGCTCCCCCAGCACTGACCCTCCGACAGTGCGGCACTCCCTCAGCACTGACCCTCCGACAGTGCGGCACTCCCTCAGCACTGACCCTCCGACAGTGCGGTGCTCCCTCAGTACTGACCCTCCGACAGTGCAGCACTCCCTCAGCACTGATCCTCCGACAGTGCGGCACTCCCTCAGCACTGACCCTCCGACAGTGCGGTGCTCCCTCAGTACTGACCCTTCGACAGTGCAGCACTCCCTCAGCACTGACCCTCCGACAGTGCGGCACTCCCTCAGCACTGACCCTCCGACAGTGCGGTGCTCCCTTAGTACTGACCCTCCGACAGTGCAGCACTCCCTCAGCACTGACCCTCCGACAGTGCGGCGCTCCCCCAGCACTGACCCTCCGACAGTGCGGCACTCCCTCAGCACTGACCCTCCGACAGTGCGGCGCTCCCCCAGCACTGACCCTCCGACAGTGCGGCACTCCCTCAGCACTGACCCTCCGACAGTGCGGCGCTCCCTCAGCACTGACCCTCCGACAGTGCGGCGCTCCCTCAGTACTGACCCTCCGACAGTGTGGCATTCCCTCAGCACTGACCCTCCGACAGTGCGGCACACCCCCAGCATTGACCCTCCGACAGTGCGGTGCTCCTTCAGCATTGACCCTCTGACAGTGCGGCACACCCCCAGCACTGACCCTCCAACAGTGCGGTGCTCCTTCAGCATTGACCCTCCGACAGTGCCCACTCCCTCAGTACTGACCCTCCGACAGTGCGGTGCTCCTTCAGCATTGACCCTCCGACAGTGCCCACTCCCTCAGTACTGACCCTCCGACAGTGCAGCACTCCCTCAGCACTGACCCTCCGACAGTGCGGCGCTCACTCAGCACTGACTCTTTGACAGTGCCCACTCCCTCAGCACTGACCCTCCGACAGTGCAGCACTCCCTCAGCACTGACCCTCCGACAGTGCGGCACTCCCTCAGCACTGACCCTTCGACAGTGCGGCGCTCCCTCAGCACTGATCCTTCGACAGTGCCCACTCCCTCAGCACTGACCCTCCGACAGTGCGGCGCTCCCTCAGTACTGACCCTCCGACAGTGCCCACTCCCTCAGCACTGACCCTCCGACAGTGCCCACTCCCTCAGCACTGACCCTCCGACAGTGTGGCGCTCCCTCAGCACTGACCCTCCGACAGTGTGGCGCTCCCTCAGCACTGACCCTCCGACAGTGCCCACTCCCTCAGCACTGACCCTCCGACAGTGCGGCACTCCCTCAGCACTGACCCTCCGACAGTGCGGCACTCCCTCAGCACTGACCCTCCGACAGTGCGGCACTCCCTCAGTACTGACCCTCCGACAGTGCCCACTCCCTCAGCACTGACCCTCCGCCAGTGCCCACTCCCTCAGCACTGACCCTCCGACAGTGCCCACTCCCTCAGCACTGACCCTCCGACAGTGTGGCACTCCCTCAGCACTGACCCTGTGACAGTGTGGCGCTCCCTCAGCAATGACTCTTACTTCAGGAATGGTATCCCGGTGGGAGTCAGCACCTTTGGAAATGGAACAGAATAATCTCCTCGCTTCAGGACCAAAGAGATCATCAAATGTTTGGTGAGATATTTTGTCACTGTTCGGCGGTGGCTCAGGGCCAGGCCTGGTATTCAGTGCATTAGGTTTATGAGGTTCTGAGTTGTGAACTGTCAGAAACGCTCCCTGTCAGTGATCTATGTTTAGCCTCAGAGTTTCTCAGTTTATTTTAACCTTTATAGTGTCAGAGAGTTTCAGCATCAGCCCTAACACACTGTGTGCCAGGAAATCAGCATGTTTTCTTCGGAGTTGTCTGGGTTCGGCCTGAGCGCAGGGGGTGTTTGCACCACCTGTGAATGGTGAGGAGTCTGGCTGTCCCCAGTGTGACAGGCCCAGGGAGGAGCCAGCATAGACAGCTGCCTACTCACAGAGTGGCAACTGCTTTCTGCTGCTGCTATCAATTGAGGTGAAGCTGTTGAGATACTCCCTCCCTCCTGGCAGGTTTCCAGTTCCTGCCCTCCCCCCCCCCACCGAGTCCAGGAAAGATGACCCTTCCCCACAGTGGCATCTGTTGCTGCCTGGGTTAGTCAGGCTGCCTCAACGTGCCTCGTCACATCACCCTGTGAACTCACCCCAATGAGACACCTCCAACCCCACGATCCGGTAACCCCCAAACACACCCCAACAAAAGCCCAAGGCAGGAGGCCCCCTCACTCAGCTCAGTGCGGTCTCAGTGTTGTGGGTTAAGCCCCGTGCTGTCGAAAGGTCAATGTCCGTCTCGCTGCCTCTACCTTCTCTCTGACACCTCACACTCACTCGCAGGCCAGCCCCTGGCAACACCCACCCTGTATGCCCGCTGTGCTGCTCACTCACCCCCTCATGCACCAGCAGTAACAGCCGTGCCACACATGCAGTCTCTTTATCGCTGCCCGTCCCTCATCCAAACACTCACAACCAGACCCAGTCAGGGAGGGTGCTGGAGCCAGTCAGGGAGTCTGATGGAGCCAGACAGGGAGGGTGCTGGAGCCAGTCAGGGAGTCTGATGGAGCCAGACAGGGAGGGTGCTGGAGCCAGTCAGGGAGTCTGATGGAGCCAGACAGGGAGGGTGCTGGAGCCAGTCAGGGAGTCTGATGGAGCCAGACAGGGAGGGTGCTGGAGCCAGTCAGGGAGGGTGCTGGAGTCAGTCAGGGAGTCTGCTGGAGCCAGTCAGGGAGGGTGCTGGAGCCAGTGAGGGAGTCTGCTGGAGCCAGTCGAGGAGTCTGCTGGAGCCAGTCAGGAAGTCTGCTGGAGCCAGTCAGGGAGGGTGCTGGAGCCAGTCAGGGTGAGGGTGCTGGAGCCAATCAGGGAGTCTGCTGGAGCCAGTCGGGGAGTCTGCTGGAGCCAGTCGGGGAGTCGGCTGGAGCCAGTCAGGGAGGGTGCTGGAGCCAGTCAGGGAGTGTGCTGGAGCCAGTCAGGGAGGGTGCTGGAGCCAGTCAGGGAGTCTGCTGCAGCCAGTCAGGGAGGGTGCTGGAGCCAGTCAGGGAGTCTGCTGGAGCCAGTCGGGGAGCCTGCTGGAGCCAGTCAGGAAGTCTGCTGGAGCCAGTCAGGGAGGGTGCTGGAGCCAGTCAGGGTGAGGGTGCTGGAGCCAATCAGGGAGTCTGCTGGAGCCAGTCAGGGAGGGTGCTGGAGCCAGTCAGGGAGTCTGCTGGAGCCAGTCAGGGAGGGTGCTGGAGCCAGACAGGGAGGGTGCTGGAGCCAGTCAGGGAGTCTGCTGGAGCCAGTCAGGGAGGGTGCTGGAGCCAGACAGGGAGGGTGCTGGAGCCAGTCAGGGAGTCTGCTGGAGCCAGTCAGGGAGGGTGCTGGAGCCAGACAGGGAGGGTGCTGGAGCCAGTCAGGGAGTCTGCTGGAGCCAGTCAGGGGGGGTGCTGGAGTCAGTCAGGGAGTCTGCTGGAGCCAGTCAGGGAGAGTGCTGGAGCCAGTCAGGGAGGGTGCTGGAGCCAGTCAGGGAGTCTGCTGGAGCCAGTCAGGGAGGGTGCTGGAGCCAGTCAGGTTGGGTGCTGGAGGAGAAAGTGAGGTCTGCAGATGCTGGAGATCAGAGCTGGAAATGTGTTGCTGGAAAAGCGCAGCAGGTCAGGCAGCATCCAGGGAACAGGAGAATCGACGTTTCGGGCATAAGCCCTTCTTCAGGAATGAGGAAAGTTTGTCCAGCAGGCTAAGATAAAAGGTAGGGAGGAGGGACTTGGGGGAGGGGCGTCGGAAATGTGATAGGTGGAAAGAGGTCAAGGTGAGGGTGATAGGTCAGACTGGGGTGGGGGCGGAGAGGTCAGGGAGGGTGCTGGAGCCAGACAGGGAGGGTGCTGGAGCCAGTCAGGGAGGGTGTTGGAGTCAGTCCGGGAGTCTGCTGGAGCCAGTCAGGGAGGGTGTTGGAGTCAGTCCGGGAGTCTGCTGGAGCCAGTCAGGGAGGGTGCTGGAGCCAGTCCGGGAGTCTGCTGGAGCCAGTCAGGGAGGGTGCTGGAGCCAGTCAGGGAGGGTGCTTGAGCCAGTCCGGGACTCTGCTGGAGCCAGTCAGGGAGGGTGCTGGAGCCAGTCAGGGAGTCTGCTGGAGCCAGTCGGGGAGGGTGCTGGAGCCAGTCAGGGAGGGTGTTGGAGCCAGTCAGGGAGGGTGCTGGAGCCAGTCAGGGAGGGTGCTGGAGCCAGTCCGGGAGTCTGCTGGAGCCAGTCAGGGAGGGTGCTGGAGCCAGTCAGGGAGTCTGCTGGAGCCAGTCAGGGAGTCTGCTGGAGCCAGTCAGGGAGGGTGCTGGAGCCAGTCAGGGAGTCTGATGGAGCCAGACAGAGAGGGTGCTGGAGCCAGTCAGGGAGTCTGCTGGAGCCAGTCGGGGAGTCTGCTGGAGCCAGTCAGGGAGGGTGCTGGAGCCAGTCAGGGAGTCTGATGGAGCCAGACAGGGAGGGTGCTGGAGCCAGTCAGGGAGGGTGCTGGAGCCAGTCAGGGAGGGTGCTGGAGCCAGTCAGGGAGTCTGCTGGAGCCAGTCGGGGAGTCTGCTGGAGCCAGTCAGGGAGGGTGCTGGAGCCAGTCAGGGAGTCTGATGGAGCCAGACAGGGAGGGTGCTGGAGCCAGTCAGGGAGTCTGCTGGAGCCAGTCAGCGAGGTGCTGGAGCCAGTCAGGGAGGATGCTGGAGCCAGTCGGGGAGTCTGCTGGAGCCAGTCAGGGAGGGTGCTGGAGCCAGTCAGGGAGTCTGATGGAGCCAGACAGGGAGGGTGCTGGAGCCAGTCAGGGAGTCTGCTGGAGCCAGTTAGCGAGGTGCTGGAGCCAGTCAGGGAGGGTGCTGGAGCCAGTCAGGGAGTCTGCTGGAGCCAGTCAGGGAGGGTGCTGGAGCCAGTCAGGGAGTCTGCTGGAGCCAGACAGGGAGGGTGCTGGAGCCAGTCAGGGAGTCTGCTGGAGCCAGTCAGGGTGGGTGCTGGAGCCAGTCGGGGAGTCTGCTGGAGCCAGTCAGGGAGGGTGCTGGAGCCAGTCAGTGAGGGTGCTGGAGCCAGTCAGGGAGTCAGCTGGAGCCAGTCGGGGAGTCTGCTGGAGCCAGTCGGGGAGTCTGCTGGAGCCAGTCAGGGAGGGTGCTGGAGCCAGTCAGGGAGTCTGCTGGAGCCAGTCAGGGAGGGTGCTGGAGCCAGTCAGGGAGGGTGCTGGAGCCAGTCAGGGAGTCTGCTGGAGCCAG
Source organism: Chiloscyllium plagiosum (assembly GCF_037043375.1). NCBI lineage: Eukaryota > Metazoa > Chordata > Chondrichthyes > Orectolobiformes > Hemiscylliidae > Chiloscyllium > Chiloscyllium plagiosum. The sequence continues at coordinate 4,622,191 of NW_028270169.1, read as the reverse complement.
TCAGGGAGGGTGCTGGAGCCAGTCAGGGAGTCTGCTGGAGCCAGTCGGGGAGTCTGCTGGAGCCAGTCAGGACGTCTGCTGGAGCCAGTCAGGGAGGGTGCTGGAGCCAGTCAGGGAGTCTGCTGGAGCCAGTCAGGGAGGGTGCTGGAGCCAGTCAGGGAGGGTGCTTGAGCCAGTCCGGGACTCTGCTGGAGCCAGTCAGGGAGGGTGCTGGAGCCAGTCAGGTTATGTGCTGGAGGAGAAAGTGAGGTCTGCAGATGCTGGAGATCAGAGCTGAAAATGTGTTGCTGGAAAAGCGCAGCAGGTCAGGCAGCATCCAGGGAACAGGAGAATCGACGTTTCGGGTATAAGCCCTTCTTCAGGAATGAGGAAAGTTTGTCCAGCAGGCTAAGATAAAAGGTAGGGAGGAGGGACTTGGGGGAGGGGCGTCGGAAATGTGATAGGTGGAAAGAGGTCAAGGTGAGGGTGATAGGTCAGACTGGGGTGGGGGCGGAGAGGTCAGGGAGGGTGCTGGAGCCAGACAGGGAGGGTGTTGGAGCCAGTCAGGGAGGGTGCTGGAGCCAGTCCGGGAGTCTGCTGGAGCCAGTCAGGGAGGGTGCTGGAGCCAGTCCGGGAGTCTGCTGGAGCCAGTCAGGGAGGGTGCTGGAGCCAGTCAGGGAGGGTGCTTGAGCCAGTCCGGGACTCTGCTGGAGCCAGTCAGGGAGGGTGCTGGAGCCAGTCAGGGAGTCTGCTGGAGCCAGTCGGGGAGGGTGCTGGAGCCAGTCAGGGAGGGTGCTGGAGCCAGTCAGGGAGGGTGCTGGAGTCAGTCCGGGAGTCTGCTGGAGCCAGTCAGGGAGGGTGCTGGAGCCAGTCCGGGAGTCTGCTGGAGCCAGTCAGGGAGGGTGCTGGAGCCAGTCCGGGAGTCTGCTGGAGCCAGTCAGGGAGGGTGCTGGAGCCAGTCAGGGAGGGTGCTTGAGCCAGTCCGGGACTCTGCTGGAGCCAGTCAGGGAGGGTGCTGGAGCCAGTCAGGGAGTCTGCTGGAGCCAGTCGGGGAGGGTGCTGGAGCCAGTCAGGGAGGGTGTTGGAGCCAGTCAGGGAGGGTGCTGGAGCCAGTCAGGGAGGGTGCTGGAGCCAGTCCGGGAGTCTGCTGGAGCCAGTCAGGGAGGGTGCTGGAGCCAGTCAGGGAGTCTGCTGGAGCCAGTCAGGGAGTCTGCTGGAGCCAGTCAGGGAGGGTGCTGGAGTCAGTCCGGGAGTCTGCTGGAGCCAGTCAGGGAGGGTGCTGGAGCCAGTCAGGGAGTGTGCTGGAGTCAGTCCGGGAGTCTGCTGGAGCCAGTCAGGAAGTCTGCTGGAGCCAGTCAGGGAGGGTGCTGGAGCCAGTCAGGGAGTCTGCTGGAGCCAGTCAGGGAGGGTGCTGGAGCCAGTCAGGGAGTCTGCTGGAGCCAGTCAGGGAGGGTGCTGGAGCCAGTCAGGGAGTCTGCTGGAGTCAGTCCGGGAGTCTGCTGGAGCCAGTCAGGGAGGGTGCTGGAGCCAGACAGGGTGGGTGCTGGAGCCAGTCGGGGAGTCTGCTGGAGCCAGTCAGGGAGGGTGCTGGAGCCAGTCAGTGAGGGTGCTGGAGCCAGTCAGGGAACCAGCTGGAGCCAGTCGGGGAGTCTGCTGGAGCCAGTCGGGGAGTCTGCTGGAGCCAGTCAGGGAGTCTGCTGGAGCCAGTCAGGGAGGGTGCTGGAGCCAGTCAGGGAGGGTGCTGGAGCCAGTCAGGGAGTCTGCTGGAGCCAGTCAGGGAGGGTGCTGGAGCCAGTCAGGGAGGGTGCTGGAGCCAGTCAGGGAGTCTGCTGGAGCCAGTCAGGGAGTCTGCTGGAGCCAGTCAGGGAGGGTGCTGGTGTCAGTCAGGGAGTCTGCTGGAGTCAGTCCGGGAGTCTGCTGGTGTCAGTCAGGGAGGGTGCTGGACTGCCTTTCTGTTTGGCTCTTCACCCTGGATGAGGAACGTGTCCTGACTCTGACCACTCCAAGTCGATGACCAACCAGCTCCCAGCCCTGAACTGCTATCAGAAGGTGTCCATGTCCTTACTGGGCCAGGACTCTACCAGCCGAAGGAGGTCCCACTGCATATGGCTGAGAACCACGAGAGACCTCCAGGCTTTGCGTCTGTGCTCAATGTGAAGGTACAGTACATGATAGAAGGCAGGAGTGTGATGGAATACTCCCCACTTGCCCTGGATGGGGGCAGCTCCAACAACACTCAAGAAGCTCGTCACCATCCAGGACAAAGCAGCCGCTTGACTGGCACCACATCCACAAACACCCACTCCCTCCCCCACCGACACTCAGCAGCAGCAGTGTGTACCATCTGCAAGACGCACTGCAGAAATTCACCAAAGACCCTCAGACAGCATTTTATTTGATTTATTGTTGTCACACGTACCGAGTTACAGTGAAAAATGTTGTTTTGTGTGCTCTACAGACAGATCATACCATATAAAATGCATCAGGGTAACAGAACAGAGTGCAGTGTTACAGCTGCAGCGGAGGTTCAGAGAGAGAGAGGTCAGAATTAATGTTTGAGAGGTCTGTTCAAAAGTCTGATAACAGTGGGGAAGACACTTTTCTTAAAGCTGTTTGTAAGTGTTCAAACTTTTGTATCTTCTCCTTGACGGAAGAGAGTAGAACCGGGTCGGGAGGGGTCTCTGATGATGTTGGCTGCTTCCCCGAGGCAGTGGGAAGTGGAGATGGAGTCAATGGTTGGAAGGCTGGCCTGTCTGATGGATCAGGCTGTGTTCACACCTCTCTGTAATTTCCTGCGGTCCTGGGCAGAGCAGTTACCAAACCACACTGTGATCCAATCAGATCGGATACTTTCTACAGTGCTTCTATAAAAATTGGTAAGAGTCTTTGTGAGCATGTCCATTTCGCCTTCTGAGGAAGTACGGACATTGTTGTGTTTTCTTGACCGTGGTGTTGATGTGGGTGGATCAGGACTGACTGTTGGCGATCGTCACTCCCACTGATGACCATCTCCACCTCAGCCCCACCAATACAGACAGCAGCATGTCCTCTCCTCCATCTCCTGAGGTCAATGACCAGCTCCTTCGTTTTGCTGATGTTGATGAAGAGATTGTTAAGCACTCAATCTCTTTTCTGTATTCTGTCTGACCGTTGTTTGAAATCCAACGTACAATGGTGTCATGAGGAAACCTATAACTGAAGTTAAAGACAACAACTACTGGGGATCACAGCGGGTCACGCAGCATCCATGGAGAGAGAGAGAGAGAGAGAGAGACAGCAAGCTATCGTTTCCAGTCTAAATGACTCTTCATCAGAGCTGGTGTGAAGAGTGGAAGAGACAGCCTTTCTGCCGTAGTTTAAGGGAGTAGTGGGTGTAGGGTGCTGGGGGGAGAAAAGATGTTGATAGTTCAGATTAAGTGATTGGAATGTGAGAATGACAGGTCTGTCTAACTGCCAGACTGGAACAGTCTCACTGGGGTGGGGGGAGGGGAGCGGCGACACAGTGACAGACTGTAACAAGCTAAAGATAAGGGAAGCCATGGGAATTCTTTCACAATTTGGAGATGATAGCTGAAGTTGGTGTGGAATTCGGCCACGCAGTTGTGAATGTGTAAGGAGTACAGTAGGGGGTTGAGTACACAGCCTTGTGGGGAACCAGTGGTGTGGATTATTGTGGAAGGGGAGTTGTTGCATTTCCTTACTGATTGTGATCTGTGGGTCAGGAAATCGAGAATCTAGTTATGAAGGGAGGAGCAGAGATCAAAGTCCCGGTGTTTAGAGATGAGTTTGTTTGGAATTATGGTGTTGAATCAGAGCTGCACGCAATAATTAGGAGGCTGATGTGGATATCCTTGTCATCCAGATGTTCCAGGGATGAGTGTGGGGCCAGGGAGATGGCATCTGTATTGGACCTGTTGCATGGGCACATTACAAAGGATCAAGGCAATCTGAGAGGCTGGAGTTAATGTGAGTCATGACCAACCTCTCAAAGTACTTCATAATGACAGATGTCAGAGTCACCAGGTGGTAGGCATTGAGGCACACCACATGGGTTTTTTTTGGCACTGGGACGATGATGGTATTTGTGAAGCAGGTGGGAACTTCAGGTTATTAGGAAGGAGAGGTCAAAAATGTCAGCAAATACGCCTCGTGGGATGCCTTCTATTCTGTTTGACTTCGCTTTTATTTCATAGAATCATTTCATCCACAAGAGGCCCCTTCAGCCCATCAAGACTGTACCATCAAAAATATTCTACTATCTACACTAGGGCCCATAACCTTGAATGTGATGATACATGTGCTCATCCAAGTAGGTTTTAAAAGATTTGAATTGCCCCACCTCAACTATCCCGCCATACAGTGTATTCCACACCCAACCATCCTCTGGGTGAAAAGGTTTTCCTCAAATATCTTCAAAACAACTGTGTAATTATGAACCCTTGTCGCTGACCTTTCAACTAAGGGGAACAGCTGCTTTCTATTCATCCTGTTCACGCCTTTCAATCTTCTACATCTCTTTCAGATGCCACCTTGACCTCTGACCAGCCTTATTATCGATTCATTTCCACTATCCTCAAGCAGAAACCAATTCCTTCTTTCTCAGGACCAATGCAATTCCACATCTTCCTACAATTGCAAACCTATATAAATTTTAAGAATAAACTCATTGGATTAGATTAGATTACCTACAGTGTGGAAATAGGCCCTTTGACCCAACAACTCCACACCGACCCTCCGAAGAGAAACCCACGCAGATCCTTTTCCATCAGCATTTATAGATTCTCAGACAGCACTTTCCAAACCTATGACCATCTAGAAGGACAAGGGCAGCAGATACATGGGAACATGACCACTTGTAAATTGCCCTCCAAGCCATTCCGCATCCTGACCTGGAAATATATTGCTGTTCCTTCACTGTCGCTGGGTCAAAATCTTGGGGGAATTCCCTCCCTAAGGGCATTGTGGATGAATAAACTGCAGTAGTTCCAGAAGGCAGCTCACCCAAACCTTCTCAAGGGGCAACTAGGGACGGTCAATACATGCTGGTCACCCAGCCAGTGATGCCCAGACCCCATTGGTGAATTTAAAAAAACAGGGGACAGAGGATGTAGATGAGCTCTAACGTGCAGCTTTGGATAATATTTATGGGCAGTTTGGAGGGTGTTGGATGGACACACAATACTGATGGAAGCTCCTTGCCAACTCATGAGGGCAGAGGGTGGGTCTTGAATGAGTTGACTGTCCAGCTCCAGGCGGTAGTTACTCTCCTGGCCGCCGGGTGGCGCTGCAGCCCCTGTCTCCGGATGCCTCTGTCCGCGGGGTACCCTCTTGCCGCCCGTTACACTCCTCAGCATTGGATGGTACTCCGGCGGCGGCGGCGGCGTCAGGGGGAACCTCTTGCCTTATCCTCGGCTCCTCCTTGTTTGTGATGGCGGCGGTGCGGGGCCTGCGGGTCTGTTTGGAGCCTGGGCCTGGGCCCGGGCCCGGGCCCGGGCCCGAGGCCGAGGCCGAGGCCGAGCCCGAGCCCGCCGCCTCTGAGCGGGACGACGAGCCGATGGAGGTGGAGGAGGGAGAGATCGAGGCCGAGAGGCTGGACACCATCTCGGTGCGGCGCTCCCTGAAGGACCTGATCCCGGTGAGGAGGCGGCGGACAGGCCCCGGGCCCCGGGGGGGAGGCGGCGGACAGGCCCCGGGCCCCGGGGGGGAGGCGGCGGACAGGCCCCGGGCCCCGGGGGGGAGGCGGCGGACAGGCCCCGGGCCCCGGGCTCCGCGGGGGGAGGCGGCGGACAGGCCCCGGGCCCCGCGGGGGGAGGCGGCGGACAGGCCCCGGGCCCCGGGGGGGAGGCGGGAGGCGGCGGACAGGCCCCGGGCCCCGGGGGGGAGGCGGCGGACAGGCCCCGGGCTCCGCGGGGGGAGGCGGCGGACAGGCCCCGGGCCCCGGGGGGGAGGCGGCGGACAGGCCCCGGGCCCCGGGGGGGAGGCGGCGGACAGGCCCCGGGCCCCGCGGGGGGGGGCGGCGGACAGGCCCCGGGCCCCGGGGAGGAGGCGGCACCACACACTGTAACAGGGAAACGGCAAGATAGTGGGTAAACCCCTGAGGGCCGGGGGGAGGATGGAACAACCGGATCAGTGCTGAGGGAGCGCCGCACTGTCGGAGGGTCAGTGCTGAGGGAGTGCCGCACTGTCGGAGGATCAGTGCTGAGGGAGTGCCACACTGTCGGAGGGTCAGTGCTGAGGGAGTGCCGCACTGTCGGAGGGTCAGTGCTGAGGGAGCGCCGCACTGTCGGAGGGTCAGTGCTGAGGGAGTGCTGCACTGTCGGAGGGTCAGTGCTGAGGGAGTGCCGCACTGTCAGAGGGTCAGTGCTGAGGGAGTGCCGCACTGTCGGAGGATCAGTGCTGAGGGAGTGCCGCACTGTCAGAGGGTCAGTGCTGAGGGAGTGCCGCACTGTCAGAGGGTCAGTGCTGAGGGAGGGCCGCACTGTCAGAGGGTCAGTGCTGAGGGAGCGCCGCACTGTCGGAGGGTCAGTGCTGAGGGAGTGCCGCACTGTCGGAGGATCAGTGCTGAGGGAGTGCCACACTGTCGGAGGGTCAGTGCTGAGGGAGTGCTGCACTGTCGGAGGGTCAGTGCTGAGGGAGTGCCGCACTGTCGGAGGATCAGTGCTGAGGGAGTGCCACACTGTCGGAGGGTCAGTGCTGAGGGAGTGCCGCACTGTCGGAGGATCAGTGCTGAGGGAGTGCCGCACTGTCAGAGGGTCAGTGCTGAGGGAGTGCCGCACTGTCGGAGGATCAGTGCTGAGGGAGTGCCGCACTGTCAGAGGGTCAGTGCTGAGGGAGTGCCGCACTGTCAGAGGGTCAGTGCTGAGGGAGGGCCGCACTGTCAGAGGGTCAGTGCTGAGGGAGCGCCGCACTGTCGGAGGGTCAGTGCTGAGGGAGTGCCGCACTGTCGGAGGATCAGTGCTGAGGGAGTGCCACACTGTCGGAGGGTCAGTGCTGAGGGAGTGCTGCACTGTCGGAGGGTCAGTGCTGAGGGAGTGCCGCACTGTCGGAGGATCAGTGCTGAGGGAGTGCCACACTGTCGGAGGGTCAGTGCTGAGGGAGAGCCGCACTGTCGGAGGATCAGTGCTGAGGGAGTGCCACACTGTCGGAGGGTCAGTGCTGAGGGAGTGCCGCACTGTCGGAGGATCAGTGCTGAGGGAGTGCCACACTGTCGGAGGGTCAGTGCTGAGGGAGTGCCGCACTGTCGGAGGATCAGTGCTGAGGGAGTGCCACACTGTCGGAGGGTCAGTGCTGAGGGAGTGGGCACTGTCGGAGGGTCAGTGCTGAGGGAGTGGGCACTGTCGGAGGGTCAGTGCTGAGGGAGCGCCGCACTGTCGGAGGGTCAGTGCTGAGGGAGTGCTGCACTGTCGGAAGGTCAGTGCTGAGGGAGCACCGCACTGTCGGAGGGTCAGTGCTGAGGGAGTGGGCACTGTCGGAGGGTCAGTGCTGAGGGAGTGGGCACTGTCGGAGGGTCAGTGCTGAGGGAGTGCCACACTGTCGGAGGGTCAGTGCTGAGGGAGCGCCGCACTGTCGGAGGGTCAGTGCTGAGGGAGCACCGCACTGTCGGAGGGTCAGTGCTGAGGGAGTGGGCACTGTCGGAGGGTCAGTGCTGAGGGAGCACCGCACTGTCAGAGGGTCAGTGCTGAGGGAGCGCCGCACTGTCGGAGGGTCAGTGCTGAGGGAGTGGGCACTGTCGGAGGGTCAGTGCTGAGGGAGCGCCGCACTGTCGGAGGCTCAGTGCTGAGGGAGTGCCGCTCTGTCGGAGGGTCAGTGCTGAGGGAGCACCGCACTGTCGGAGGGTCAGTGCTGAGGGAGCACCGCACTGTCGGAGGCTCAGTGCTGAGGGAGTGCCGCACTGTCGGAGCTGATATTTTGGATGGTGTTCCTACAGCAGTGTGTATGTATAAGGTGTGAAAAATGTTGTCTGGTAATTGTAATGTTGACTGGGAGCTGCTGGTGAGTTTATTACGTTGGTTCCGACATTGACGAACTCTCCATCAATGCAACCTCAAATCATGTCTCAATCTGTTGTCAGCCTTGAGATAGAGTTTGATAAACTGACACCAAGCACCAGTCCCGTGGCACCCCGCACCCTCTGACCTTCATTGGTCTCTGGTCAAACAGCTGCTTGATTTTAAAGTTTTCATCCTTTTCAAACCCATCCATGACTTTGTCCCTCACATTCTCTGTAATTCTCTCAGCACCACACAGCTCCCAGATCTCTGCTCCTCCAGCTTTGGTGAACATCCTGAGTTTAATCACTCAATCACTGCTTGCCATGCCTTCAATTCCTACACCCTGAGCTCTGGAACTCTCTCTTTAAATCCCTCAACGTTATGCTCTTCCTTTTAAGACACTTCTTAAAACTAACTTGGTTGATGAAAGTTTTGACCTGATATCTCCTTGTGGCTCGATGTCACTCTTGTACTTTATAATGCTGCTGTGAAACTCCTTGTGCCATTTTTGGTACAATAACTGAACAGAAATATATGTTGTTGCTTGGAATGAATTAAAATCCTATACTCATCTGCTAAGCTGCAAGATTTCTTAGCCTTATTACATCCAGCAGCTTGTTCATTAATCCTTTTTACACCCATTGCCTAGTCGTGTATCTGGACCCCGACTCCAAAATCCAGCTTTCTTCCATCGTCCTACTCGCTCACGAACAGACATATAACGAAGTGGAACTGAGCCTGTATAATGTGAACCCTTGTGTTTATATGTCTGCTCACACACCTTCCTGTTCTTTTTGTAGACAGGGTGGTTATGAAGTCGTTTAGCACACTTGCCTTCATTGCTCAGAACTTTGAGTAGATTCAGGTTAGATTCCCCTACTGTGTGGAAATAGGCCCCATGGGGGCAGCACGGTGGCTCAGTGGTTAGCACTGCTGCCTCACAGCACTGGGGTCCCAGGTTCGATTCTCAGCCCCCGGTGACTGTCTGTGTGGAGTTTGCACATTCTCCCCGTGTCTGCGTGGGTTTCCTCCGGGTGCTCCAGTTTCCTCCCACAGTCCAAAGATGTGCAGGTCAGGGTGGATTGGCCATGCTCAATTGCCCATAGTGTTAGGTGCATTAGTCAGAGGTGAATGTAGGGATGGCTTTTTGGAACAGCTTGTCATGGAGCCCACAAGAGAGCAGGCTATTCTGGACCTAGTGCTTTGCAATGAAACAGACTCTATAAAAGATCTTAAAGTAAGGGAACCCTTAGGAAGTAGCGACCATAATATGGTAGAGTTCAGTCTGGAGTTTGAAAGGGAGAAGGCAAAATCGGATGTAATGGTGTTACAGTTAAATAAAAGTAATTATGAGGGCATGAGAGAGGAACTGACGAAAATAGACTGGAAGGAGAGCCTAGCAGGGAAGACAGTAGAGCAAAAATGGCAGGAGTTTGTAGGTATAATTGAGGACACTGTACAGAGGTTCATTCCCAAGAAAAGAAAGATTAACCGGGGAGGGATTAGACAACCTTGGCTGACAAAGGAAGTCAGGAAATGTATTAAAGAAAAAGAGAGATCCTATAAAGTGGCTAAGAACAGTTGGAAATCAGAAGATTGGGAAGGATACAAAAGCAAACAGAGGATAACAAAGAGTGTAATAAGAAAGGAGAGGATCAAATATGAATATAGGCTAGCCAGTAATATTAGAAATAATAGTAAAAGTTTCTTTCAGTACATAAGAAACAAACAACAGGCAAAAGTAGACATTGGGCCACTTCAAACTGATGCTGGAAGCCTAGTGATGGGAAATAAGGAAATAGCAGGAGAACTTAACAAGTACTTTGCATCAGTCTTCACAGTGGAAGACATGAGTAATATCCCAACAATTAAAGGGAGTCAGGGGGCTGAGTTGAGTATGGTTGCCATTACGAAAGAGATAGTGCTAGAAAAGTTAAAAAGTCTTAAAATTGATAAATCTCCTGGCCCCGATGGGATACACCCTAGAGTTCTGAGAGAGGTGGCTGAGGAAATAGCAGAGGCATTGGTTGAGATCTTTCAAGAGTCACTGGAGTCAGGAAAGGTCCCGGATGATTGGAAGATGGCTGCTGTAACCCCCTTGTTCAAGAAAGGATCAAGGCAAAAGATGGAAAATTATAGGCCAATCAGCTTAACCTCGGTTGTTGGTAAAATTCTAGAATCCATCATTAAGGATGAGGTTTCTAAATTCTTGGAAGAGCAGAGTCTGATTAGAACAAGTCAACATGGATTTAGTAAAGGGAGGTCATGCCTGACAAACCTGTTGGAATTTTTTGAAGAGGTAACAAGTAGGTTAGACCAGGGAAACCCAGTGGATGTGGTCTATCTAGACTTTCAAAAGGCCTTTGATAAGGTGCTACACGGGAGGCTGCTGAGCAAGGTGAGGGCCCATGGTGTTCGAGGTGAGCTGCTGGGATGGATAGAGGATTGGCTGTCTGACAGGAGGCAGAGAGTTGGGATAAAAGGTTCTTTTTCAGAATGCCAGCCGGTGACAAGCGGTGTCCCGCAGGGTTCAGTGTTGGGGCCGCAGCTGTTCACATTATATATTAATGATTTGGATGAGGGAACCGGGGGCATTCTAGCGAAGTTTGCCGATGATACGAAGTAAGGTGGACAGGCAGGTAGTACTGAGGAAGTGGAGAGGCTACAGAAGGATCTAGACAGGTTGGGAGAGTGGTCCAGGAAATGGCTGATGGAATTTAACGTGAGCAAGTGCGAGGTCTTGCACTTTGGCAAAAAAAATAAAAGCATAGACTACTTTCTAAATGGTGAGAAAATTAATAAAGCCAAAGCACAAAGGGATCTGGGAGTGCTAGTCGAGGATTCTCTAAAGGTAAACATGCCGGTTGAGTCCGTGATTAAGAAAGCGAATGCAATGTTGTCTCTTATCTCAAGAGGGTTGGAATATAAAAGCAGAGATGTACTACTAAGACTTTATAAAGCTCTAGTTAGGCCCCATTTGGAGTACTGTGTCCAGTTTTGGTCCCCACACCTCAGGAAGGACATACTGGCACTGGAACGTGTCCAGCGGAGATTCACACGGATGATCCCTGGAATGACAGGTCTAACATATGAGGAACGGCTGAGGATACTGGGATTGTATTCGTTGGAGTTTAGAAGATTAAGGGGAGACTTAATAGAGACGTACAAAATAATACATGGCTTGGAAAAGGTGGATGCTAGGAATTTGTTTCCGTTAAACGAGGAGACTAGGACCCGTGGACACAGCCTTAGAATTAGTGGGGGTCATTTCAGAACAGAAATGCGGAGACATTTCTTCAGCCAGAGAGTGGTGGGCCTGTGGAATTCATTGCCACGGAGTGCAGTGGAAGCCGGGACGCTAAATGTCTTCAAGGCCGAGATGGATAGATTCTTGTTGTCTAGAGGAATTAAGGGCTACGGGGAGAACGCTGGTAAGTGGAGCTGAAATGCGCATCAGCCATGATTGAATGGCGGAGTGGACTCGATGGGCCGAATGGCCTTACTTCCACTCCTATGTCTTATGGGTGGGTTGCTCTTCGGAGGGTCGGTGTGGACTGGTTACGCCTAAGGGCCTGTTTCCATACTGTAGGGAATCTAATCTAATCTTAATGAGTATAGGAGCCCCCTCAGGAACTGTATCCCAGTGAGAGTCAGCCCCCTCAGGAACTGTATCCCACTGAGAGACAGCCCCTTCAGGAACTGTATCCCAGTGAGAGTCAGCCCCTTCAGGAACTGTATCCCAGTGAGAGTCAGCCCCTTCAGGAACTGTATCCCAGTGAGAGACAGCCCCTTCAGGAACTGTATCCCAGTGAGAGTCAGCCACCTCAGGAACTGTATCCCACTGAGAGACAGCCCCCTCAGGAACTGTATCCCACTGAGAGACAGCCCCCTCAGGAACTGTATCCCACTGAGAGACAGCCCCCTCAGGAACTGTATCCCACTGAGAGACAGCCCCCTCAGGAACTGTATCCCAGTGAGAGTCAGCCCCCTCAGGAACTGTATCCCAGTGAGAGTCAGCCCCCTCAGGAACTGTATCCCAGTGAGAGACAGCCCCCTCAGGAACTGTATCCCAGTGAGAGTCAGCCCCTTCAGGAACTGTATCCCAGTGAGAGTCAGCCCCTTCGGGAACTGTATCCCACTGAGAGACAGCCCCTTCGGGAACTGTATCCCGGTGAGAGCCAGGCCCTTCTGGAACTGTATCCCGGTGAGAGCCAGGCCCTTCTGGAACTGTATCCCGGTGAGAGCCAGGCCCTTCAGGAACTGTATCCCAGTGAGTGACAGCCCCTTCAGGAGCTGTATCCCAGTGAGAGTCAGCCCTTTCGGGAAGTGTATCCCAGTGAGAGACAGTCCCTTCAGGAACTGTATCCCAGTGAGAGACAGTCCCTTCAGGAACTGTATCCCAGTGAGAGACAACCCTTTCGGGAACTGTATCCCGGTGAGAGACAGTCCTTTCAGGAGTTGGGAAGTCATGTTGAGGTTATACAGGGCCTCTTCTGGAATACTGTGTGGGGTCCTGGTCACCCTGTTATAGGAAGGATATTTTAAGCTCGACAGGATTCAGAAAAGAATGTTGCTGGGAATGGAGAGTTTGAGTTATAATGAGAGGCTGGACAGGCTGGGATTTCTTTTTCACTGGAGGCTGAGGAGTGATGTTAAAGAGGTTTATAAAATCATGAGGGGTATAGATAAGGTGAATAGCATGTGTCTTTTCCCTAGAGTTCGAGGTTTCAAAACTAGGGGGCATATTTTTAAAGTGAGAGGAGAAAGATTTAAAAGGGACATGAGCAGCATTGTTTACACAGAGTGGTTTGTGTGTGGACTGAATGTCCAGGGGAAGTGGTGGGTGCAGGTACAGTTACAATGTTTTAAAGACTTTTGGATAAGTTCATGAGTAAAAAATGTTTGAAGGGATATGGGCCAGGTGTAGGCAGGTGGGACTAGTTTAATTTGGGATTATGGTCGGCATGGTTGGACTGAAGGGTCTGTTTCCGTGTCAGGTGACCGCTGCTTCATGCCTGGTGAGTCTGACTTAATCCTACAGGTTGTGCCGAGAAACTGGCACAAGAGATGCCAGAAACTTCATGTAACTGGGTCGAGTCAGAGAATTTGGAGCATTTTCTCCCACGAGGAAATATGCTAAATGTGATGGGCGGCTGTATTTGGAGGCTGTCACCCCATGATGAACTGAATGATATGTAACATTTACAAAAGGAGGAACAGTGGTAATGTTTCAAGTCAAAACAACTTTACATTTGAGCTCTTATTGTAGATTCCCACAGAGGAGATTCTCTCTGTGCAATGTATATGTAGTCTGCTATCCAATTAGGCTGGAGTCCAGTATTGCTTAGTGATTCAGGCAGTGCTCAGCAGTCTGTCTCAACCTCAGCTCTGTTGTCCATTTCCTGGGATATTACTCGACACTCTAAAGTGGGTAGAGCTGGCTTTATGTGACTGTAGCCCCAACTCAGGCCTGTCCTAATATCTCATTGTGGCTTGGTGTCTAAGAATTTGAAAGGACACTTTCCTGTGAATAATTTGGGATTACTTTTTCAATGCAAGTTGTTGTTCAGGTTGACTTGGTGTTGAAAGTGATGGTCCCTGGACCTCAGCCCCCCCCCCCAGTGCAATCCCGAGGCAAAGAAGTGAAAAGCAAAATGATTTGTGTTTATGTAAAAGTGAAAGATGTTTATTTTTACAACTCAGGGTTTCCCAGTGTGGTTCCCACCCTGTGTTCTAATGCAAACATGCTCTTGTCACATAACAAGCAATAAATTTGTCACAGGAAAATTTACATCCAGCTGTAGACAGTACCAAAAGGACATGTGTGAGCCAGACAGGTTTTAACAACACGTGCTGATAAACTCATGACCACGATCGATAGGACAGACGTCATGCTGCAGTTTCATCTCTAGAAGTTATAGGAGCAGAAGAAAGCCATTCAGCTCTGCCGTTCCGGAAGATCATGGCCCATAAAGCAACCATTTGCATCTATCCTGTCAAGTCCCCTCAACATTTTGTACATTAATGGGATTTAAATTCCACCAATTGCTGTAGTCAGATTTGGCCTGTATTCTCAGAGCATTTCAGCCTGCACCTTTGGTTTTCTACTCCAGTGAATACACCACTTCCCACTGTCTCCCCTCAAAGCGCTGCATGTTCACATCCTGTTCTAAAAAACATGATGGGCAAGATACAGAGAGTGCTGAAACACCTAGTGAGAGACAGCTCCTTCAGGAACTGCATCCCAGCGAGAGCCAGCCCCTTCGGGAACTCTATCCCAGTGAGAGTCAGCACCTTCGGGAACTGTATCCCAGTGAGAGACAGCACCTTCAGGAACTGTACCCCAGTGAGAGACAGCACCTTCGGGAACTGTACCCCAGTGAGAGACAGCCCCTTCAGGAACTGTACCCCAGTGAGAGACAGCCCCTTCAGGAACTGTTTCCTGGCGAGAGACATTCCCTTCGGGAACTGTATCCCAGTAAGACAGCCCCTTCAGGAACTGTATCCCATTGAGAGTCAGCCCCTTCAGGAACTGTATCCCAGTGAGAGTCAGCCCCTTCGGGAACTGTATCCCAGTCAGAGTCAGCCCCTTCAGGAGCTGTATCCCAGTGAGAGACAGCCCCTTCAGGAACTGTATCCCAGTGAGAGTCAGCCCCTTTAGGAACTGTATCCCAGTCAGAGTCAACCCCTTCAGGAACTGTATCCCAGTGAGAGTCAGCCCCTTCAGGAACTCTATCCCAGCGAGAGACAGCACCTTCAGGAACTGTATCCCAGTCAGAGTCAGCCCCTTCAGGAACTGTATCCCAGTCAGAGTCAGCCCCTTCAGGAACTGTATCCCAGTCAGAGTCAGCCCCTTCGGGAAATGCATCCCGGCGAGAGACAGCCCCTTCAGGAACTGTATCCCAGTCAGAGTCAGCCCCTTGGGAACTGCATCCCGGCGAGAGACAGCCCCTTCGGGAACTGTATCCCATTGAGAGTCAGCCCCTTCAGGAACTGTATCCCAGTGAGAGTCAGCCCCTTCAGGAACTGTATCCCAGTAAGAGCCAGCCCCTTCAGGAACTGTATCCCAGTGAGAGTCGGCCCCTTCGGGAACTGTATCCCAGTGAGAGTCAGCCCCTTCAGGAACTGTATCCCAGCGAGGGACAGCCCCTTCGGGAACTGTATCCCAGTGAGAGCCAGCCCCATCGGGAACTGTATCCCAGTGAGAGACAGCCCCTTCAGGAACTGTATCCCAGCGAGGGACAGCCCCTTCGGGAACTGTATCCCAGTGAGAGCCAGCCCCATCGGGAACTGTATCCCAGTGAGAGCCAGCCCCTTCGCGAACTGTATCCCAGTGAGAGCCAGCCCCATCGGGAACTGTATCCCAGTGAGAGACAGCCCCTTCGGGAACTGTATCCCAGCGAGGGACAGCCCCTTCGGGAACTGTATCCCAGTGAGAGCCAGCCCCTTCGCGAACTGTATCCCAGTGAGAGCCAGCCCCTTCGCGAACTGTGTCCTGGTGAATCTGTGACAATGTGTTGGCACTCAGCCGGTGTGATTTGACAATACAGGTTTTGCATTGGTGCTGGTTGTGGCTGCATGGAGATTTAATCATTTTCTCCTTTGATCCCTCTATACAGGACACAAGCCGACGTTATGAGAACAAGGCTGGCACGTTCATTACTGGCATTGATGTTACCTCCAAGGTAGAAATCATTTGCATCTCTGTCCAAATTTGGGATGTGGGTTAATAATCACCTGGAGGGTAAGGGGAGTTTATTGTTGTGAGTGAAGGAGGAGTTGGTTCTAGGGTGATGGCGAGTTCTTAAAGTACTGGTTCAGTGCATGGGATCCTCTCGGTCACAGAAGATGATTCTCGAGGAGACGTTAGGTTACTTAGTGTGGAAACAGGCCCTTCGGCCCAACAAGTCCACACCGACCCGTCGAAGCGCAACCCACCCAGACTCATTCCCATACATTTTGCCCCTTCACTTAACACTACGGGCAATTTAGCATGGCCAATTCACCTAACCTGCAAGTTTTTGGATTGTGGGAGGAAACCGGAGCACCCGGAGGAAACCCACACAGACACGGGGAGAATGTGCAAACTCCATGCAGTCAGTCGCCTGAGGCGGGAATTGAACCCGCGACTCTGGCGCTGTGAGGCAGCAGTGCTAACCACTGTGCCACCCATGTTGTGTGGTAGAGGCAAGTCCCACTGGTCTGGCTCACTCTGATCAAGCAGCTGTGGCAGGCTGCCTGCCCTACTGGTGCTGTCCACCGAATGCAACCGATCCTCCATCCCACTGCTTTCAAAGCAAAAACAGAATTGCTTTCATTAAATTGGGGAATGAGTGTGTTGACAAATAAACTTGAAAAAGTGTGAGATGGTGCATTTTGGTGGCAGGAATCAGTAGGGGAAGTTGTAGAATATTACAGATTGTTAATTGTGTAAAGGTCTTTCAAGGACATTCTGATTTGCTCCACTTCGGGGACGAGGTTCTCCAGGACTTTTCTGAACTTTCTGCATTAAATCACAGAATGCTAATTGTTCACTGAACTGTAGCTGAACTTTTAGGAAAAGTTTAATTTTTCATTGAAATGACAGCATAAGATTGGAACAAACTGCACAGTGTGCACCAGTCCAATAGCTTATCTCTGTGGAGTAACTAGCTGGGTGTGTGATCCAGTAATTTTGGTAGCTCTCCAAAACATTACCCATGTGAATTTTTGTCTTAAAGGAAATTTGTCTTTGCCACAGGTATATTATGGTAGGAGTCAGATGGGGTAACTATAGGATCTGAGTTACAGATTCCCAATAATTAAAATAACGATTCAACTTGTTAGACTATTTGGAAAATGCAAACAAACCTGATAATTTCTCGAACAATAGAATTGGAAAGGAGACATATTGGTTCAACCACATATAGAGTACTGTGGACAATTCTGGTCTCCATATTATTAAAAGGATATCAAGGCACTGGAGAAGGTATGAGAAGGATTCAGGAGGATGATGCCAAGTCTGGTAAGTTATAACTAACAGGAATGCCTCAACAGGCCTGAGCTGCTTTTCTTTAATAAGGAGAAGGCTGATAGATCACCTGACCTGTACAGTTGAGTATGAAAGGGTTTGAGAGGGCCAGTGTTAAGGTCTTTCAACTTGTGCCCAAACTGGATTCCAGAGAGACACCTTTACCCAACCAGAGAGTGGGGTGAATGTGAATCATGCTCCATCAGGGAATATTTACCCTAAATAGTGTTAATTCAAGGGAAAGCTGGATAAGGACCTGAGGGAGAAATGCTTTTGGGGTGAGATGGGAGAAGACTGTCAAGGACCACAAACGTAAGCAGAAAGTCTTGTTTCTGTGAAAAACTAAGCATTCAAATAAAATCCTGCATGACATACTTTACAGTGCAAAAGCAGAGCAAGCTATTACATTGCTTACACTGGCCTGAATGAGTTGGTTCTGATTCTCTGATTTCATTGCAGAGTTGGGAAGACAGACATTTATTACAGGCCTGGCCTGGCCTGCTGTGTCCTGCTCTCTGCACTTCCTGTTTCTCCCCGTGCCCTCTCCATCCTATCTTTATTTGCTCATTTTAATTCCCCAGGAAGCAGTGGAGAGGAAGGAGCAGCGAGCAAGGAGATTCCATTTCCGGGCAGAGGTGAACGTCACACAACGGAAGGTGGTGCTGGACAAGGAGATCTTGAAGGAAGGTGACCATCTAATTTTTTTGGCTTGGAACATTTCAGTAGACTGAGTGAGGAAACTGTAGCTTTGAAGGCTTCATCAAATCAGTTTCCCAGTTGCCCGCTGGGCCCTGGGAACAGTGTTTAACCTTCATCCAACATCTAACTAGTTACTCAGTCTAATTACCTTTTACTAGTCAATGAGTTACCAAGTTGACAGAGGTAGCAATGCCAACAATGCTCCATCATCGATGACACTTGTTTGTTATTGATTAAAGATTTCTGTTGCACTGAAAACATTTAGCTTTTTGTCAGTTTTTTTACTGTGATTTATCACTGACATGCTTTGTTGATCTGATGAAAGTAAACTTCAGCAAATTGCAGCTGAAGTTTGGAAATGTATAAATAAATAAATGAAAAGCTTAGAGAAGGCCCAGTGAGAGTCTCCAAAGGCCTTACAGCAGTAACAAGCTGAGGCAATGAGAAAGCAAAGATAGCCAGTTTCAAAGAACAAGCCCGCAAAATCTAACTTTTTTTATTTGTTCAAGGAATGTGGGTGTGGATTGGGCAGTATTTATCACCCAGTCTGGATGAGAAGGTGGGGGTGAGCTGCCTCCTTGAGCTGCTGCGGTCCGTGTGCTGTGGGTTGGCCACAGTGCCCTTAGGGAGGGAATTCCAGGATTTTGACCCAACGACACTGAGGGAACAGTGAGATATTTCCAAGTCAGGATGGTGAGGGGCTTGAAGGGGAACTTGCAGCAAGTGGTGTTCCCATGTACCTGCTGCTCTTGTCCTTCTCGATCGTCATAGGTTTTCTACTTCGCATTGAAGGAGATTTGGTGAGTGATTGCAATGATAAACCCCGGAGTGTTGATAGTTAGGGATTCAGTGCCATTGAACATCGCAAGGGTGATGTTTACATTCTCTCTTGTTGGCGATGGTCATTACCTGGCACTTGTGTGGTGTCAATATTACTTGCCACTCATCAGCACAAGCCCAAGACTTTCTACATGTGAACAGAGACCACTTCAGTATCTGACAAGTCATGAATGGTCTTCAACCTTATCTTTTGCACTGATGTGCTCGGCTCTTCTGTCCTTGCAAATGATTATTTGTGGACATTCCACCACCTGTTAGTTTTTTTTTAGATTAGATTACTTACAGTGTGGAAACAGGCCCTTCAGCCCAACAAGGTCCACACCGCCCCGCCGAAGCGCAACCCACCCATTCCCCTACATTTACCCCTTTACCTAACACTACGGGCAATTTAGCATGGCCAATTCACCTGACCTGCACATCTTTGGACTGTGGGAGGAAACCGGAGCACCTGGAGGAAACCCACGCAGACACGGGGAGAATGTGCAAACTCCACACAGTCAGTCGCCTGAGTCGGGAATTGAATCTGGGTCTCTGGCGCTGTGAGGCAGCAGTGCTGCAGTTGTTTAACTGTCCATCACCATTCACAGCTGAATCTGGCAAGACGGCAGAGCTCCAACCTAATCTGTTGGATTTGAGATCAGTTAGCCCTGTTAGGAGACAGCGGGCAAGATTTCACTCTGGATCCTGACTTGTCCAGTATTGATGCCAGCTGAGATCATGGTGTCAGTCTATCAGATAGCTCTCCCAATTTTGACAGAAACCCTCAGGTGTTTAAAAGGAGGACTTTGCAGGGTGGACAGGGCTAGTTTGCCATTGTTTCCAGTTCCAGATTTTCCTTCCGGTTTCTTCCCTCTCTTTTTTGACTTCACAGCAGTTTGATACCACTGGGCCATTTCAGAAGGCACTGCAGAACATGGAACAATCCAGTGCAGAACAGGCCCTTTGACTCTCGATGTTGCACCAACCTGTGAACTAATCTAAGCCCATCCCCCTACACTATCCCATCATCATCCATGTGTTACCCAAGGATTGTTTAAATCTCCCTAATGTGGCTGAGTTAACTACGTTGGCAGGCAGGGCATTCCATGCCCTGAGTAAACCAGCCTCTGACATCTGTCTTAAATCTACCACCCTTCAATTTGTAGCTATGTCCCCTCGTACAAGCTGGCATCATTATCCTAGGAAAATATCTTTCACTGTATTCCCTGTCTAATCCTCTGATCATCTTGTATGTCTCTATCAAATCCCCTCTCAGCAGCCTTCTTTCCAATGAGAACAGACCCAAGTGTCTCAGCCTTTCCTCATAAGACCTTCCCTCCAGACCAGGCAACATCCTGGTAAATCTCCTCTGCACCTTTTCCAATGCTTCCACATCCTTCCTGTAATGGGGCGACCAGAACTGTATACAATATTCCTAGTGTGGCCGCACCAGCATTTTGTATAGTTGCAGCATGTCACTACGGCTCCGGAACTCAATGCCTCTACTGATAAAACCTAACACACCGTATGCCTTCTTAACAGCACTATCAACCTGGGTGGCAACTTTCAGGGATCTATGTACATGGACTCCAAGATCTCTCTGCACATCCACACTACCAAGAATCTTTCCATTGACCCAGTATTCTGCCTTCCTGTTGTTCTTCCCAAAGTGAATCACCTCACATTTATCTGCAATGAACTCTATTTGCCACCTCTCAGCCCAATTCTGCAGTTTATCCAAATCCCCCTGCAACATTCGTCCACGCTGTCCACTACTCCACCGACAACCTCAACAATGTAATTGACTCCTGAGTCACGTCTACACCAGACCAAGGAAGGATGGCAGATTTCCTTCTGTAAAGGACATTAGTAAACTGGATGAATGTTTCCAACAGTTGACCAGTGTTTTCATCATTAGACTGGCTTTAAATTCCAGGTTTATTAATGAATTAATATTTCACAGTCTGAGCCCAGAGCATTAGCCTGTATCTTTAGATTGGTGGTCTAGTGAAATTACCACCAAACTATTTCATCCCCTAAGAATCATAGGGAATTGAGAAAAACATTCCATGTAATTCTATTTCACAGTAACTGACATTTCTAATGTCTAAAATAAGATGTTAAAAGACATAAATTAGTGATGTATATTTAACAATAATGTGTTAAATTCACCCTACGCACTCTCGCTCAGTCATCTAATTTAGACTTTGCTGCAGAAACATGGGCTTCGATATGATGTTTTTGTCTGCACCTGTGACTCGGTGCCTGTGTGAAAATGAACTGTTTCCTCGTATGAACCTGTAATGTGCAGTCAAACGTACTGTTATATATCGCTGTTCCAATTCTAGTGAAACATGATTGAATTGTTTTCAAAACTCTTTGAAGCAACGGTTTTTTTGTAAGACGAATTTTAACATAAGCTTCTACTGAGTTTTTATTTTATAATGTGACTGACTGTGTGGGAGGTACTAATCCACTTCAGATGCAACATTCCTACTGGACATTTATACATTTTGTTCATGTTTCAGTTAAAAAGATTCAAATTTATTTCTGCTTTCAAAGTCAAGTATCTCTAACAAAATTCCAATGTGCTCATACTTGAAAATAATTTGAATACAAACTGGATGTTAAATAGGCAAGCAGACTTTCAAATAAAATCTCTTCCATTTTATTATGTGAGAAATGATTTATTAGGGTGACATTTTAAATTGAAAGGTAGGGGTGCTGGGAATCTGGAATGCTCTGCCTGGGAGGGTAGTTGAGCCAGGAAACCTCAATCTTTAAAAAGTGCTTGGGTGAGCTCTTGAAGTGTCATAACATCCAAGGCTAATGCGGCATGGTGAGATGAGGTATTAAACATTTATGGTGGCACAGATAGGCAAAGAGTCTCTTCTGTACTGAATGGCTCTATGATCATTTGAAGGGAAGAGAAAGCAAAATTATCTTTCTTCCACCTAATTTGATTTGTTTTCTGTTCCAAGATTAAGATCAAATTAGTTACATTTTAAAATCACAGATTAGCTGTCCTAATTATTTTGTGAATTAGAAAATGCGAGCATTGAAATTGATATCTGAGAGACTAATGTTGAGGGGGAAATGGACAGCAAGTATTATGCATCCAAGAATCAATCAGAAAACAGGAATCTCTGAGAAATGTATAAACCCAGTTACGCAGGAATGCCATGGTTGAGCATTGCCAAGCTTCCATTGTTGAAGCTGAAAGTACCATGACAGCCTCTCCAGTCCTGCCCGAGCCCAGGTTTCTCTCCTAGCTCTCACTTCCATTATATTAACTTATGGCTCTCTTCCCTTGGTTCAGCCAGTTCCCCAGTCCCTGCTGCTATAGTTCAGGACCACATCCGTTGCAGCTGTATGGGCTATTTTCAAGGCAAATAATTTCTATTAGCCCAAGTACATCTGGTTTTGTTTCCCTAAAATTTGAAAATGAGAGAGAATAAGAATTATACAGAAGTAAAGGGTATTTTTACAGAACATGTTTAACTCAATTGTGCATATAGATCAGAGGAATAAAAATTCCCATTCATGTACTTGCTGTATGACTCCTTTAGATGTGTCCCATTTCAGATGGTCTTTCTTTAAGCTGTGGCTGTGGTTCATTCAGAGATCGATTACTTCATCATTTACAGGAGGTCCTCTGGCTATTTGATCATAATGCTTCTGTTTTCCCATCGTCATCACTGTGCTGAGCTTGGTTTTTGTGAAGTTAATTTAGTCCCAACTATGCTGTCCATATCCCTCCGTGGCGTTGTCCCTTTCTGTCGCTGTGATTTTAAACAGCCCCTGGCACCCTCTGTGATCTCCATGTTCTTTCAGATTTCTGATTTTCCAAGACTCATTGTTGCATGATATTGATGAGGTGGACATGGAAATGTGGTCACTCCAGAAGTCGGGCACACTTAGAATTAGCGGACCCCTTTTTAAGATGGAAAAGGGCGGGGTTTATTTTCCCTGAGGGTTGTGAGACTTGAGAACTCTGCCTCAGAAGAGACAGGTGATTGAATGTTTTTATCATGGAGAAAGGAAGGTTCTTATTAGACATGAGTCGCAGGTTATTAAGAATGGGTGGCAATGTGGAATTCCGAGCACGTCAGCTGTGATGTTATTGAGTAGCGGCGCAGGCTTAAAGGGCTGAATGGTCTACTTCTGCGAATCCATATATTCATATTGATGCCATCTGCCGTAATGGTGTAATGTCAAGCCTCAGCCTGGCTATGCTGAGATCTCCTCTGACATTACAGGGGCAATATAGATGCAAGTTGGTTGTTGTTAAAAATTGTCTTGTCTTTTGCTGCATTGTGTTTGTAGCCATCCCCAAAGTTCGCCTGGAGGCCCTTCACGTGACTGGAGTCGATGAGATGAGCACTGAGGAGATCTTTGCGTATTTTAAGGAGTATCCACCGTCCAGCATCGAATGGATTGATGATTCTTCCTGTGAGTGAACTTTGGCTGTTTTTAGTTTGTCTTTGGAAACTCTGGTGTTTATGCAAATGTGCTATATAACTTCTCCCTTGATGTAATTTTAGTTTGTTTTCCACTTATCTTCCAGGTCATTTTTCTATTCCCATGTCACCACTTTTCCACAGTACACAAGGCCTCAGCCTCAGGTGTTTGTGATAGTGTGAGCTGTGCTTGTGCTTCACTGACATAATGGGCAAGATTTAAACACCAGCCACTGAACTGCACGACCACATGCACTGCCCCTACACATCCAGTGTGGTCTGAAATCTCCCACTTTCACATCCCTTTCTGCCCTGTACTCCAAACTGATTCCTACTGCAATTCTAATGGAGCACCACACTGTCAGAGGGTCAGCAGCAATGGAGCGCTGTGCTGTCTGAGGGCCGGTGCCGAGGGAGCACCGTGAGGTGGGAGGGCCAGTGCCGAGGGAGCACCACGCTGTAGGAGGGCCGGTGCCAAGGGAGTGCCGCGCTGTGGGAGGGCCGGTGCCGAGGGAGCACCATGAGGTGGGAGGGCCAGTGCCGAGGGAGCACCACGCTGTAGGAGGGCCAGTGCCAAGGGAGCACCACGCTGTAGGAGGGCCGGTGCCAAGGGAGTGCCGCGCTGTGGGAGGGCCGGTGCCGAGGGTGCGCCGCGCTGTGGGAGGGCCGGTGCCGAGGGAGCACCACGCTGTAGGAGGGCCAGTGCCGAGGGAGCGCCGCGCTGTGGGAGGGCCGGTGCCAAGGGAGCCCCGCGCTGTGGGAGGGCCAGTGCCGAGGGAGCACTGCACTGTAGGAGGGCGGGGCAGAGAGAGCGCTGCGCTGTGGGAGGGCCAGTGCCGAGGGAGCACTGCACTGTAGGAGGGCGGGGCAGAGAGAGCGCTGCGCTGTGGGAGGGCCGGTGCCGAGGGTGCGCCGCGCTGTGGGAGGCCCGGTGCCGAGGGTGCGCCGCGCTGTAGGAGGGCCAGTGCCGAGGGCAGGTGCCGAGGGAGCACTGCACTGTAGGAGGGCGGGGCAGAGAGAGCGCTGCGCTGTGCGAAGGCCAATGCCGAGGGAGCGTCGCGCTGTGGGAGGGCCGGTGCTGAGGGAGCACCGCGCTGTAGGAGGGCCAGTGCCGAGGGAGCACCGCGCTGTAGGAGGGCCGGTGCCGAGGGAGCACCGCGCTGTAGGAGGGCCGGTGCTGAGGGAGCACCGCGCTGTAGGAGGGCCAGTGCCGAGGGAGCACCGCGCTGTAGGAGGGCCGGTGCCGAGGGAGCGTCGAGCTGTCAGTGATATGTGTTTGATGAGACAATAAACTAAGGGCTGCGTCCACCCTTAAGTGGTTGCAGAAGATCCCGTGGAGTATTTTGAAGAAGAGCAGCCTGGTCCTCTGTGTCCTGGGTCTAACAACCAACTGAACATTGCTGTTTGTGTGTCATTGACTGCCAGCATTCTCACATTGCTCTGCACTTCTGTAATGCTCTATAAATGTATTGGCACGCCCTAATTAATGCCAATAGAGTGATGATGATTGAGCTGCTGTGTTAGGAGATGAGCTCAAGTGTACAAGGAGACTCAAGTGGTTGCTTTTGCTGTTCAGATCTCATTTCTGAAAGTTTTTGTTGCTTGACTGTTTCCTAGGTAACGTGGTGTGGCTGGATGACGTCACAGCTGCTCGCGCCATGATAAACCTGAGTGTTGGTTTAAATGTGAATACCAGTGCCCACTCTCAGGCTGCAGTCAGAGGCAAACACAACTCTATAAAGCAAGGTAATGCCTGCCAATTGATTCATTAATAATTTTAATGTACTTATGGGTGGATTGAATCTGATTGGGTTGCCTGGATGATGGCTTTGTGGACTGTTTTTGGGCGTTTCTTAGTTTTAAATCTGA
Source organism: Chiloscyllium plagiosum (assembly GCF_037043375.1). NCBI lineage: Eukaryota > Metazoa > Chordata > Chondrichthyes > Orectolobiformes > Hemiscylliidae > Chiloscyllium > Chiloscyllium plagiosum. The sequence continues at coordinate 4,597,364 of NW_028270169.1, read as the reverse complement.
GATGGATTAGCAAAAATTTAGGCCATGACCTCAATGAATGTTCCAGCAGGCTTGAGGGGCAGAATGGCCTACTGCTGTTCCTATGTTCTGAGAGCAGCATGGACTATCGTCACCCAGAGCAAAGACTAGACCCAGTCATGTGCAAAGGGATAGCTTCCGTTAATGACCTGGTGGTTTAAATGTGCTGCATGGCAGGATTGAGCATAATCTGATTGAATTTCAAATTTAGTTTGAGGAAGAGAAGGGTGGATCAAACACTAGTGCTTGAAACTTAAATAAGGGCAATTATGAGGACATGAAGTCAGAACTGGCTATGGTCTGGTTATTGAATAGACAGTTAGAAATGGAGATATTTCAAAACATTCCAGAAAAGTACATTACAGTGAGAAAGGAAGATCCTACAGGAAGGACATACAATCTGTGTCTAATTCACAAAGTTAAGTATCTCCTCAAACTGAAAAGAAACACCCAAATCCACTGAGGTGAGTGACTGGTCATCTGTTTGGACAGAGTATATAAGAACCACAATAAAAGACTAAAATATGAATAAGGAGGGGAATTTGAGTCTGAGAGAAAGCTAGTTAGGAATATAAAATCAGATAACAGGAGTTTCTCCAAGTATTGAAAAAGGAAGAATAAGTAAAAGTGAGCGTTGGTCCGTACAGAATGAGTCTGAAGAGTCCTGAAGAAGGGCTTATGCCCGAAACGTCGATTCTCCTTCTCTTTTGATGCTGCCTGACCTGCTGCGCTTTTCCAGCAACACATTTTTAAGCTCTGATCCCCAGCATCTTCAGTCCTCACTTTCTCCCACAGAATGAGTCTGGGCAACTAAGGGTGCAAAATAAGGAATTAGCAGATGAACTGAACAGGGATTTTGCTCCTGTCTTTACTGTGGAGGATATACGTAACATCCCAGAAGTCACTACGAATCCAAAGATGAAAGGCAGTTTAGGAACGGGAGTAGGCCATCCAGCATTTTTGAGTCGGCTCTGCCATTGAATGCGCTCACGTCTGATCAAACAGTTTATTACTTTTTACTCTCACGCTCCCATAACCCTTTACACCATCGATGACCAAACATTCATCACACTCTAATTTAACCTGAGCTTTTACAGCTCATTCAGCTGGAGAGTTCCAAAGTCTCTCAACCCTCTGAGTAAAACCAATTCTTCTCACTAAACTACATCTCCCTTATTTTTAAATGGTGTCCTGAGTTCCAGACTCCCCAGCCAGGGGAAACCTCTCACCAGCATCGGTCCTGTATGTATTTTGTAAATTATTTGAACTGAAATCTGACCAGTCTTTCAGCCCTAATGGATACCCTCCTTGGGTGTAAGTGGTGACTGTGATTATAGATTGGTTGGTTTGAATTTTGTGAACTTCCCAAGACTCTGGGAAGGTCCCATTAGATTAGAAAAAGTGAATGTGACTTCTCTGTTCAAGAAAGAAGGAAGATGAAAATGAGGAAACCACAGGCCAGTTAGCATCTGTCAGAGAGAAAATGCTCAAATCTTTTATTAAGGAGGTAATAACAGGACATTTCGAAAATCTTAATGCAGTTAGGCAGAGTCGATATGGTTTTGTAGGAAATAGGGACTGGAGTAGGCCATTCAGCCCTTTGAGCCTGCTCCACCATTCAGTACGATCATGGCTGATCATCCAACTCGATTGCCTGTTCCTGCACCCCAACATTTTTTGGTCTCTCTAACTGCAAGTACTTTATCCAACAACTCTTTGAAATCATCAATATTTGGCCTTGAATGTTTTCTGATAGTGAATTCCACAGTCCGGGAAACCTTCACTGCATTTCCTCTTTAGCAAGCAGACCCTTCCTCAGAGAAGGAAACCAAACCTGCACACGCTGTCCCAGGTTTAGTCTCACCAAGGCCCTCTATAGTTTCAGCACGCCATCTCTGATCCTGTCATTATGAAGGCCAACGTACCATTTGCCACCTTCATTGCCTAATGCCCCTGCAGTAAATGGACAGTAACATTCGCTTTCCTCCAATCTGTAGGAATTGTCCCAGGATCCAGAAAATCTGGAAGTTGACCATCAATGCATCCATTATTTCTAGGGCCACTGCCTTAGCTCCTCTGGGATGTAGATTATCTGGGCCTGGGATTTATCTGTCTTCAATCCCATCAATGTCCCCTACCCCATTTCCATACTAATACCGATTTCCTTCAGTTCCTCCCTCTCACTGAACCCTGTGTTCCCCAACATTTCATTGGTGTACTCCTTAGTGAACACAGAACCAAAGGATTTATTTGGTTGGTCAGCCATTTCTTTGCTCCCTATTAAAACTTCCTGTGTTTCTGACTGTAAGGGGGGGGACCTACATTTGTCTGTACACATCTGTTGCTCCTCACATACCGACAGAATCTTTAACAGTCAGATTTTTTTATGTTCCCCACAAGTTTATTTTATTTTAGTTTCTCTTTCACAAATAATCCACTTGTTCTCCTTTGCTGAGTTCTACACTGCGACCACCTCCCTCGGCCAGGTCCATTGTTTTTTTTTCAGGCCAATTTGTATGTCTCTTCCTTGGATCTAATGCTGTCCTTAATTTCCCTTGTAAGCCACGGTTTGGCTACGTTTCCCATTTTCCTTCTTGCACCAGACTGGAATGAATAATTGTTGCAGGTCACTAATGCACTTTCTGAATGTTTGCCATTGCCCTTCCACTGTCATCTCTTCAAGAAACATTCCCCTATCTATGACACATGTGAATTTGTTCCTGTGTTTCTGTTCGTCGAGCTGGAAGTTTTTGTTGCAAACGTTTCGTCCCCTGTCTAGGTGACATCCTCAGTGCTTGGGAGCCTCCTGTGAAGCGCTTCTGTGGTGTTTCCTCCGGCATTTATAGTGGCCTGTCCCTGCCGCTTCCGGTTGTCAGTTTCAGCTTCCAGCTCGGCAAACAGAACCACAGCAACGAGCACCCGAGCTACAAATCTTCTCACAAACTGTGAATTTGTCCATTTAGTTAGGAAGAATAGAAAAGTAAACTGATTTAACTGGACAGAGGTAGTAGAACTCTGTGGTGCAGAGGATCTGGGTGTTCTGGTAGATTAATCACAAAAGGTCATTCTGCAGTAGCAACAAGTGATAAGGAAGGCGAGTGGGATGTTTGTTGTAAGGGGACTGGAATATAAAAGTCAGGCTGTTTTGCTGCAGTTGTACAGTGTATTAACACGATCACTTCTGGATTCTGTGTGCAGTTTTGGTCTCCTGACTTAAGAAACAATTGAAGTACATAAGTGATAGTTACCAGGGACCTGAGGACAGGCTGGTGCAGTGAGAGGTGCCCTCTGGCTTAGGTCTCACTCACAGTTAGGTTGTGTTTTGGTTCCTTGAATTTGGGTTGTTTGCTGTGAGCATTCTGACCTGTGTCACAGCTGGCCACGCAATGTATTGAGGAGAAAGTGAGGTCTGCAGATGCTGGAGATCAGAGATGGAAATGTGTTGCTGGAAAAGCGCAGCAGGTCAGGCAGCATCCAGGGAACAGGAGAATCGACGTTTCGGGCATTAGCCCTTCTTCAGGAATGCCTGAAGAAGGGCTAATGCCCGAAACATCGATTCTCCTGTTCCCTAGATGCTGCCTGACCTGCTGCGCTTTTCCAGCAACACATTTCCATCACGCAATGTATTGTATTTACAACATAGTAACAGGCCAAGAGCACAGTGTCAGAGCTAATGCTGAATCAGAGCTTCCTCACAGAGCTTTCTTGCTGGCCACATTGTCAAATCCCTACAGCCATCTTAAAGTCATTTGCTGTTGTCTAGAATAAAGAACCCCATTCCTTTCCAGATAAGTCCTTGAAAGTAGAGTCGCAGGTAGATAGGATAGTGAAGAAGGCGTTTGGTATGCTTTCCTTTATTGGTCAGAGTATTGAGTACAGGAGTTGGGAGGTCATGTTGCGGTTGTACACAACATTGGTTAGGCCACTGTTGGAATATTGTGTGCAATTCTGGTCTCCTTCCTATCGGAAAGATGTTGTGAAACTTGAAAGGGTTCAGAAAAGATGTACAAGGATGTTGCCATAGTTGGAGGATTTGAGCTATGGGGAGAGGCTGAACAGGCTGGGGCTGTTTTCCCTGGAGCGTCGAAGGCTGAGGGGTGACCTTATAGAGGTTTATAAAATCATGAGGGGCATGGATAGGGTAAATAGACAAGGTCTTTTCCCTGGGGTCGGGGGGTCTCGAACTAGAGGGCATAGGTTTAGGGTGAGAGGGGAAAGAGACCTAAGGGGCAACTTTTTCATACAGAGGGTGGTATGTGTATGGAATGAGTTGCCAGAGGAAATGGTGGAGGCTGGTACAATTACAGCATTTAAAAAGCATCTGGATGGGTACATGAATAGGAAGGGTTTGGAGGGATATGGGCCAGGTGTTGGCCGGTGGGACTAGATTGGGTTGGGATATCTGGTCAGCATGGACGGGTTGGACCGAAGGGCCTGTTTCCGTGCTGTACATCTCTATGACTCTATAAGTTGACCTTTCCATCCAGAAACATTTCTGCTTGTTCATTTAGAACAGAAAGCGTTAGAGGGCTATGGGAGAAGGCAGTGAGATCAAGCTAATTGGAAATGTCTTTCACAGATGCAATGGGTTAAATGGCCTCCCTCAGTGCTGTGAGAATCGGCGGCTCTGAAGAAACTTTGCACTGAGTTGTCTTTTCTAGAAACTAACTGTCGGCAGAATAACATACTGAAAGGTACCACAGCCCAATCCGTTTCTGAACCCTCTTCTCCCCCTCCAGCCGGACTGGGGCAGGGAATCAAAATGGAGAAACCCCAGTAATTATGTGTTTCTTTTCTCATCCCCCTCGCCCTCCTGTCAGGGATGCTTCCTGGGGATGCTGATGTCAGTAGTCCCACCTGAAACACTGCCTCAGCTGAAATAAACAGAGGCAGCACACAGCAGGAGGTAGAACACTGACCATCTTGGTCAGTGTGGTTGAGTTACAGCCAGAGACAGTGTGCTGCACACACAGGACCTTTAATGTTTATATTGAGACTGACTCCATCGGTATGTTTAATGCTGCAGACTGGGACGATATTTATGGCAGTGCCTTTGTTACGTGCTGCACTTCTGCTGTTACGTTCCTTGTCTCTCAATGGTGACATCACTCAACGCTATATAACTCGAATTTATTCCATTGTAAGTTGAATTTCCTCGCTTTAATCCACTTGGCCTATTGCCGGTCGATAGACCAAACCAGGTTTAATTTGCCAGGCCCCCAACCTCATTTAGATCTAACTGCGTCTGTAGTGTCTCACAAACTTAATTAAGTTTTTTAATGAGGTAACTAAAAGCTTGATGAGGGCAAAGCAGTGATGTTGTTTTGACAAGGTTCCACATGGTAGACTAATTAGTAAAGTTGGATCACATGGGGTTCAGGGTGAGCTTGCTAATTGGATGTAAAGTTGGCTTTATGGTAGGAAACAGAGGGTGGTGATGGAGGGTGGTCTTTGAGACTGGAGGCCTTTGACCAGCAGTGTTCCACAGGGATTGGTGCTGGGCTGGGTCTGCTTTTTGTTTGTCTCTTATATAAACAATTCGGATCAGAATGTACCAACTTAGGTTGGTAAGTTTGTGGATGAAGCCAAAATTGGTGGGAGAGTGGATAGTGAAGAAGGTTACCTCAGACTGTAAGGAAACTGTGATCAGTGGGCTGAGGAGTGGCAGATGGAGTGTCATTTGGATAAATGCGAAGGTATTGCATTTTGGTAAAACAATTAAGGACAGAACTTTTACCCAATATTAGGGCCCTGGGTAGTATTGTAGAACAGAGAGACCCAGGGTTTCAGGTATATAATTCTTTCAAATTTGAGTCACAGGTCGACAGGGTGGTTATGAAGGTGTTTAGCACACTTGCCTTCATTACTCAGTCCTTTGAGTAGAGGAGCTGGGACGTCATGTTGAGGATGTACAGGACACTGGTGAGACCTCTTCTGGAGAACTGTGTGCAGTTCTGGTTGCTTTGTTACAGGAAGGTTATTAATAAACTGGAGAGAGTTCAGAAAAGATTTAGCAGGATGTTGCCTGGAATAGAGGATTTGAGATTTAAAAAGTAGACTAGAAAGACTGGGGCATTTTCCCACTGGAGTGTAGGAGGTTAAGGGATGACCTTAGTGATAATTTGTAATTATAAAATCATGAGGGACACGGGCGAATGACAAGTGTCTTTTCCCTAGAGTGGGGCAGTTCAAAATCAATGAGCATATTATTAATGTGAGAGGAGAAAGATTTAAAAAGGGCATGAGGGGCAGACTGTTTTGTTAACAGAGTGGTTCATGTGTGGAATGAACCATCAGAGGAAGTGGAGGATGTGGGCATAATTCCAACATTAAAAAATACTTGGATAAGTACGTGAATAGGAAAGGTTTGGAGAGATATGAGCCAAGCGCAGGCAGGTGGGCCCTAGGATTAGTTTGGGAACATGGTTGGGTTGGACCAAAGGGTCTGTTTCCGTCTTGTATGACTCTGATTCCACTGTCATATTTAATCACATTACCAACAATTGTCAATCAATTTTTTGCAGGTTTAATGTTTCTCTGTTTAATAATTTCCCCGTTTTGCTGCAGATAGCTCCAGTGAGCAGGAGACAGCTGAGAGGGCTGATGAGGAAGAGGAGGAGGAAGAAGGGGAGTTGGAGAAGGAGCCGACAGACTCTGAGGAGGTGGAGTGCAAGGCAACTACAACAGATAGTGAGGTATGACACCAACTGTTGCATTTATTCAGCTCAGAATTAGTTTCTTTTGGCACAAAGGGAGCCAAAGAATTTGGTTACAGCAAGAAAGAGCAATGAAGCTTGGGTTAGAGGATCGCCCAAAGTAAGCGAGAGGGGCTGAGTGGCCTTCAGGTCCTACTTCTGTTCTTCATAGAATCTCTTTCACTCCCCAATGTACACTCTATCTCCCATTATTCTCCAGTGATTGTCAAATACCCTTCCAGGCAGCAAATCCGCCTCTTGCTTTTTCTAACACTCCCCCTTCAAGTCCAAGCCTACCTCAGCATTGCTGGTCATTTCCCTTCACCCTTTGTGCAGCCCAGGGCCTGCGGAGGCTTCCCTCCCCAAGGGCATTGTCGGTCAACCTACAGTACTTAGCTGCAGCCACTCAAGAAGGAAGCTCACCACCACCACTTCAAGGAGCAACTAGGGACAGGGCAATAAATGCTGGGGCCCAGCCAGTGACACCCACATCCCAGGAGTGAATGAAAAAAGTCGCCCAGTTCACTGGTCGTCATTGACAACAGCCAGAAGCTGGTATGATGATTGGCACAGTGTGTTTCCTGTTTCAAGCTCAGGGCCAGTAGAATTTGAGGCTTTTCGGTCATTTGGTCTTGACCCACAACCTGTGCTAGCACTGAGCAACAGTAAATGAACTCTTTGTCATTTTGTTTGTTTTCACCGCTAGTTGGACACATTATCGCAGGCTGAACAAGCTTCAATCCTTCGAAATGATTTGCGACAGGCGATAAGGGCGCCCCAGGGGAACAAACTGCAACTCCGATTTGCCACAAAAGGTGAGTGGAGTCCAGCTCACTCGTTCACTCTCTATCTCGCTCGCTTGCTCTGGCATGCTCTCTCTCTCTCACGCTCGCGTTTTCTCTCGCTCACTCTGCTCTGCCCTAGTCCTCCAAGACTAACCCAAAAAACATGATGTGTCAGGATTGAAGCTGGTACCTTTTGTGTATGTGGCTTTGTGAGGGGTACTTAGGATGAGGGTGGGCGTTCCACTATTCTGGAAGTTGTTGGAACTTTTTCTTGGGCTGCCAGGCTGTTAGTGACAGCTGCATTGACTTGCAGATGATCGGAAGGAATTGGGAGCAGCGAGACGGAGTCAGTATTACATGAAGTATGGAAATCCCAATTACGGTGGGATGAAGGGGATCCTGTCGAATTCCTGGTGAGTAAGAGGTGGGCTGGTGGGGAATGGGCACTGCTGCTGGGTGGGCACTGCTACAGGCTCCCACAAGGAACACTACAGTACAGGAACAGGCCCTTCGGCCCGTCCTGACTGTGCTGACATATGATGCCCTGACCAATGAAGGCAAGCTTGCCTTCCACCTTCTTGACCAGCTAATCCACTTGTGTTTCCACTCTCGGGGAACTGTGGACCTGTATGCTTAGATCCCTCTGTTTGTTGATGCTACTAAGGATTCTGCCACTTACTTCATAGTTCCCTCCTGCATTAGATCTTTCAAAATACATCACCTTGCATTTGTTTGAATTAAACTCCAGCCTCCAGCCTATCGATATCCTTTTGTATTGTCTGGCCATCCTCCTCACTATCTACAGCTCCCCAATGTTTGTGTTGTCCACAAACCTACTACTTAGGGCACCTGCATTCTCCTCCAAATCCCTGCAGAACATCATTAATCACAAACCTCCAGTTAGAAAAACACCCTTCCATCACTACTCTGACTTCTAGGACTGAGCCAGTTCTGTATGCTCTTTACCAGCTTACTGTGGATCCCATGTGACTCTTCACCTTCTGTATCAGCCTGCCGTGAGGGATTGTCCAAGGCCTTGCTAGAGTCCACGTCAACAACATCTGCCACACTGTCCTCATCAATCATCTTTGTCACTTCCTCAAAAAAACCCAATCAAGTTTGTGAGTCATGAATCTCCCCAAACCAAACCATGCTGTCTGTAGCTAATAAGTTCATATTTGTCCAAATGTGAGTATCCCTGTCCCTGAGAACCTTCTCCAACAATTTCCACGCCATTGATGTAAGGCTTATTGGCCTATAATTTCCTGGCTTTTCCCTGTTGCTCTTTTTAAACAAAGGAATGACATTGGCTATTCTCCAGTCCACTCATAGAGTCATAGAGATGTACAGCATGGAAACAGACCCGTCAGTCCAACCCGTCCATACCGACCAGATATCCCAACCCAATCTTGTCCCATCTGCCAGCACCCGGCCCATATCCCTCCAAACCCTTCCTATTCATATACCCATCCAAATGTTGCAATTGTACCAGCCTCCACCATATCCTCTGGCAGCTTATTTCCATACACGTACCACCATCTGTGTGAAAAAGTTGCCCCTTAGGTCTCTTTTATATCTTTCCCCTCTCACCCTAAACCTATGTCCTCTAGTTCTGAACTCCCCGACCCCAGGGAAAAGACTTTGCCTATTTACCCTATCCATGCCCCTCATAATTTTGTGAACCTCTATAAGGTCACCCCTCAGCCTCCAACACTCCAGGGAAAACAGCCCCAGCCTGTTCAGCCTCTCCCTATAGCTCAGATCCTCCAACCCTGGCAACATCCTTGTAAATCTTTTCTGAACCCTTTCAAGTTTCACAACATCTTTCCGATAGGAAGGAGACCAGAATTGCATGCAATATTCCAACAGTGGCCTAACCAATGTCCTGTAAAGCCGCAACATGACCTCCCAACTCCTGTACTCAATATTCTGACCAATAAAGGAAAGCATACCAAACGCCTTCTTCACTATCCTATCTACCTGCGACTCCACTTTCAAGGAGCTATGAACCTACACTCCAAGGTCTCTTTGTTCAACAACACTCCCTAGGACCTTACCATTAAGTGAATAAGTCCTGCTAAGATTTGCTTTCCCAAAATGCAGCACCTCGCATTTATCTGAATTAAACTCCATCTGCCACTTCTCAGCCCCTTGGCCCATCTGGTCCAGATCCTGTTGTAATCTGAGGTAACTCTCTTCACTGTCCACTACACCTCCAATTTTGGTGTCATCTGCAAACTTACTAACTGTACCTCTTCTGCTCGCATCCAAACCATTTATGTAAACGACAAAAAGTCTCCTGTGACTAAAGAGGATATAAAGATTTTGTTACAAGGTCCCAGGATTGTCCTCACCTGCTTCCTTCTGCATTCTGGGATAGAACCCACCAGGTCAAAACACCCAACACCTCTTCCTTTTTCATATTGACATGCCCCAGAATATCAACATACTCCTTCAGAGATTCATAATCCACCATATGGGCAGCAAGGTGGCTCAGTGGTTAGCACTGCTGCCTCACAGCACCAGGGTCCCAGGTTCGGTTCCAGCCTCGGGCAATGTCTCTGTGGAGTTTGCACATTCTCCCCGTGTCTGCGTGGGTTCCCTCTGGGTGCTCCGGTTTCCTCCCACAGTCCAAAGATGTGCAGGTCAGGTGAATTGGCCATGCTAAATTGCCCGTGGTGTTAGGTGCATTAGTCAGAGGGAAATGGGTCTGGATGGGTTGCTCTTCGGAGGGTCAGTGTGGACTTGTTGGGCCAACAGGCCTGTTTCCACACTGTAGGGGAATCTAATGTAAAAAATATCCTTCTCCTTTGTGAACACCGATCCAAAGTATTCATTAAGGACCTCGCCCATTCCCTCTGGATCCATGCATAAATTCCCTCCTTTGTCCTTGTGTGGATCTACCCTTTCCCCAGCTGCCCTCTTGTTCTGTATATACAGCTATAACACATCTTGGGATTTTCCTTAATCCTGTTTGCCCAAGATTTCATGGCCCCTTTTAGCCCTCCTAATTCCTTGTTTGAATTCTTTGCTGCTTTTGTTATATTCTGTCCTCAAAGGCTCGGTCTTCTGTTTCCTAAACCTCACATAGGCCTCCTTTTTCTTTTTGACTGTCCTCAATTTCTCTTGTCATCCAAGGTTCCCATATCTTGCCATCCTTATCCTTCACTTCCACAGAAATATGCTGGCCCTGAACTCTAATCAACTGGCCTTGAAAAGACTCCCCCATGCCAGATGGAGATTTACCTCAAATTGCTGCCCCCAATCTACATTCGCATGTTCCTGCCTGATTTTGTGGTCGTTAACATCCCTACAGTCTCATACTTGCACCAGAAGACCACTCTTATCCTTATCCCTAAGTAACTTAAAACTTACTGAATGATGGTCACTGCTCCTGAAATGCTAGCCACTGAAATTTTGGTTCCCTGGCCGGGCTCATTCCCCAATCACAGGTCAATATGGCCCCTTCCCTAGTTGGACTCTTCAAATATTGTTTCAAAAACCCTCCTGGACACACCTAAGTGCACCCCCATCCAACCTCCTGGCACTAACCGGGTCTCAGTCAATAAAAGTTAAAATCACTCACCACAACAATCCTGTTGCTGTAAATTTTTCCATAATCTGTCCACACATTTGTTCCTCTCCCACCTGCTGGCTTTTGGGAGGCCTGTAGTACAACCCCATCGAAATAATTGCACCTTCCTTTCCTGAGCTCTAACCATAATGCCTTGCTGGATGTGACCAGGGTGTCCTCCCTCAGTATAGCTGCAAGATTCTCGCTTATCAGTGACACAACTCCATCACCTCTTGTACATCCCTCTATCTCACCTGAAACATCTAAATCCCCAACATTAAGCAGTTGGTCTTGTCCCCGTTCCAACCAAGTCTCTGTAATAGCCACAACATCTATAGCATAGATAACATCTATAGCATGGACTATAGCATAGTTATAAGCTCAAAACTCATCTTCCCTACCCATCATATTCCTTGCGTTAAAACATTTTCAGACTGGAGGCCTGTGACCAGTGGAGTGCCTCAAGGATCGCTGCTGGGTCCACTACTTTTCATCATTTATATAAATGATTTGGATGTGAAAAAGGAGGTAGGGTTAATAAGTTTGCGGATGACACCAAAATTGGAGGTGTAGCGGACAGCGAAGAGGGTTACCTCAGAGTACAATGAGATCTTGATCAGCTGGGCCAATGGGGCGAGTGGTGGCAGATGGAGTTTAATTCAGATAAATGCGAGGTGCTGCATTTTGAAAGAACAAATCAGAGCAGGACTTATACACTTGATGGTAAGGTCCTAGGGAGTGTTGCTGAACAAAGAGACCTTGGAGTGCAGGTTCATAGCTCCTTGAAAGTGGAGTCACAGGTAGATAGGATAGTGAAGAAGGCGTTTGGTATGCTTTCCTTTATTGGTCAGAGTATTGAGTACAGGAGTTGGGAGGTCATGTTGCGGCTGTACAGGACATTGGTTAGGCCACTGTTGGAATATTGTGTGCAATTCTGATCTCCTTCCTATCGGAAAGATGTTATGAAACTTGAAAAGGTTCAGAAAGATTTACAAGGATGTTACCAGGGTTGGAGGATTTGAGCTATAGGGAGAGGTTGAACAGGCTGGGGCTGTTTTCCCTGGAGCGTCGGAGGCTGAGGGGTGACCTTATAGAGGTTTATAAAATCATATGGGGCATGGATAGGATAAATAGACAAGGTCTTTTCCCTGAGGTGTGGGTGTCCAGAACTAGAGGGCATAGGTTTAGGGTGAGAGGGGAAAGATATAAAATGGGCCCACGGGGCAACTTTTTCACACAGGGGGTGGTATGTGTATGGAATGAGCTGCCAGAGGAAGTGGTGGAGGCTGGTACAATTGCAACATTTAAAAGGCATCTGGATGGGTACATGAATAGGAAGGGTTTAGAGGGATATGGGCTAAGTGCTGGCAAATGGGATTAAATTAGGTTAGGATATCTGGTCGGCATGGACGGGTTGGACTGTAGGGTCTATTTCTGTGCTGTGAGAGTCAATGATTCTATGTACAGGTCAGACTGTCAGCCATGAGCACCTGCTTGTCTATATTATCTTGGTTATTGGTTGTGCTTTTGATGGATCTGAGCATCTTGCTGGGCCATTGCCCACACACACCCACACCCTCGCTGATAGCTGTGTGGGCTGGTTTGTTTCTGATTTGATGTTTGTTATATTTCCTGCCTCCAGGAAGCGACGGTATCATGCCCGGCGGATCCAGAGAGACATTCTGAAGAGAAAATCCTTCCTGCCTGATGATGTGGGGCTGACATCACGTTACAAACACCATCACTCTGGTCAGTCAGCTTGTGAAAAGGCATAGGTAGAGGCCTGTGGCCAACATAGCTGACGGGAGACAATGCCTGGTCTTTATTACAACTGGATGGTCCTCATGATGAGGGGAAGAGGAGGAGAAGATGGAATAGAGAGGAGTGAATAGAAGAGCAATTGGAAATGATAGTGAGAGGCAGTTGGAGATGGCAGAGTGGGCCTCTGGGAGGAGGGTATGGAATAGGGGCCGGGAGGGGGAAGGAGCAGGTTGATGGGAGGGTGTCAGAGCGGGGCACCAAGGGATGGTAAAGGTTAAAAATAACAGGTTTGAGAATGTGCCGGGTCAGATTTGCTGCTGACTGGAGGTTTTCCACAAAGTTATGACCAGAATCTGCATTTGGGCCCGCAGTGTGGGAAGGAGGCTGGGAACACTTAATCCAAAATTATAAAGAGACTAATGACACAGGTCTGGGTAGGGGGGAGATGGATGGGCAGCTTTTGCCTCTCCATGAGAAGGTTGGGCAAGGGTGGTGGGTACTGGCTGGTGCTGGGGGGGGCTGAGTGAATAGTGGGAAGTCCCGTTTCCCCCTGGGGCTCTGTTATCGAAGGTTTTACATTCAGCTCGAAGGCAGGTTGGTTTGTTTGTTGTTGCCAGGCCTGGGGAATGTTCCTGAGGAGCCGATTCAGGAAGAGGATGAGGATGAGGATGAAACGGAGCAGGATATGGAGGCAGATGACCGGGTGGTGGTGGAATATCGCAATGAGAGCCACCCAGGCGGACACTTGAGTCCCCGGGGCTCGGATTCTGATGAGATGGACTATGATCTGGAACTGAAGATGATCTCAATGCCATCACCCAAGAAGAGTTTGAAGATGACAATGTACGCGGATGAAGTAGAGGCCCGGCTGAAGACTATTCGGTGAGTGTTCCCCAAACATTCCCCCAGATTCTCCTCCTCCTCCCCCCGCCCTCCCCCGACCCACCCTCTTCCCAAGCCCAGTCTCTCCTGAAGTGACGGGTCTATGCTGGCTGCCAGAGTATTTTCCCAATATGTCGGGATGGTGAGAGTCCCCAGGCTGTGGCCAGTGCAAGGTGGATCAGGCCCCTCTGGGCCAATGTCCAGCACTGACTGCTGGCCGCTGCTCCAATGGTCAGTCGGTATTTTGGCACAAGAAGCAAGGATAGGGGAGAGAAGCAAAATCTTGTTTTATTTATCCATTCATGAGATGTGGGCATCCAATGGTAAAATAAAAGCCAACTGCTGTTTGATTAGATTAGATTAGATTAGATTAGATTACTTACAGTGCGCAAACAGGCCCTCAAGCCCAACAAGTCCACACCGACCCGCCGAAGAACAATCCACCCAGACCCATTCCTCTGCATGTACCACTTCACCTAACACTATGGGCAATTCACCTGACCTGCACATTTTTGGATTGTGGGAGGAAACCCACGCAGACACGGGGGAGAATGTGCAAACTCCACACAGACATTTGCCTGAGGTGGGAATTGAACCCGGGTCTCTGGCGCTGTGAGGCAGCAGTGCTAACCACTGTGCCACCGTGCAGTTGAAATGTGAAATAGAAACAGAAAATACCAGACAAACTCGGCAGGTTTGATAGCATTCATGGTGTGGAGGTCCTGGTGTTGGACTGGGATGGACAAAGTCAGAAGTCACAGGACACCAGGTTATAATCCAACAGGTTTATTTGAAATCACAAGTTTTCGGTGGAGTGAACTGGCCCCCACAGCAGGATTCACATTTAAGGAATGAAATAAAAAGCAACGAATTGTTGTGTGAAATGGTTGTGGAGTGTTCCCACCAACCGTGTTTACTAACACCTTCCCCCGTATCTCCAGGAATTCGATAAAACCCGAAGCAAACATGACGGTTGTGTCCAGCAACCTGAGAAATCGGATTGGAGCCAGGCTGGCCACAGAGAAGGTGTCAGACGTGCGGTTACTGCTGGAGGAGAAACGGCAACTCGCAGAGAGACAGCAACCTGCCGGACCGGGCAGCAGCTCAGTCACCAGCACCGGTATCAATCCTCACCCTCTGCCCCACCCTAACCCACTCTATAGGGTATCAATCCTCACCCTCTGCCCCACCCTAACCCCCTCTATAGGGTATAAATCCTCACCCACTGTCCCACCCTAACCCCATCTATAGGGTATCAATCCTCACCCTCTGCCCCACCCTAACCCCCTTTATAGGGTATCAATCCTCACCCACTGTCCCACCCTAACCCCCTCTATAGGGTATCAATCCTCATCCTCTGCCCCACCCTAACCCCCGCTATAGGGTATCAATCCTCATCCTCTGCCCCACCCTAACCCCCTCTATAGGGTATCAATCCTCACCCTCTGTCCCACCCTAACCCCCTCTATAGGGTATCAATCCTCACCCTCTGTCCCACCCTAACCCCCTCTATAGGGTATCAATCCTCACCCACTGCCCCACCCTAACCCCCTTTATAGGGTATCAATCCTCACCCTCTGTCCCACCCTAACCCCCTTTATAGGGTATCAATCCTCACCCTCTGCCCCAACCTAACCCACTCTATAGGGTATCAATCCTCACCCTCTGTCCCACCCTAACCCACTCTATAGGGTAACAATCCTCACCCTCTGTCCCACCCTAACCCACTCTATAGGGTATCAATCCTCACCCTCTGTCCCACCCTAACCCCCTTTATAGGGTATCAATCCTCACCCTCTGCCCCAACCTAACCCACTCTATAGGGTATCAATCCTCACCCTCTGTCCCACCCTAACCCACTCTATAGGGTATCAATCCTCACCCTCTGTCCCACCCTAACCCCCTTTATAGGGTAACAATCCTCACCCTCTGCCCCAACCTAACCCACTCTATAGGGTATCAATCCTCACCCTCTGTCCCACTCTAACCCACTCTATAGGGTATCAATCCTCACCCTCTGCCCCAACCTAACCCACTCTATAGGGTATCAATCCTCACCCTCTGTCCCACCCTAACCCACTCTATAGGGTAACAATCCTCACCCTCTGCCCCACCCTAACCCCCTTTATAGGGTATCAATCCTCACCCTCTGTCCCACCCTAACCCCCTTTATAGGGTAACAATCCTCACCCTCTGTCCCACCCTAACCCCCTTTATAGGGTATCAATCCTCACCCTCTGTCCCACCCTAACCCCCTTTATAGGGTATCAATCCTCACCCTCTGTCCCACTCTAACCCGCTGTACTTGAAGTACTCAGAAGGGCATGTACACAACCCCGACAACTTCTCGTTGTCTGTCATGTTATCCACATTATTTTGCTTTGTTTGGAATGTTGATGCTATTGTAAAACTGAATCTGTGCAACAAACCAGCTGCTTTTCAGGGAAGACAAACTCATTTTACTCGGCTTGTTCATGTGGAGGGTCTGGAGGTGCTGGATTGTTCTGGAAAGGGAAGCGGGCTGATTTAATTCGAGGTGCCGTCGATCATGCGGAGTTTTGAAAACAGTTAAAAGGAGAAGCTGTTTCCGTTGGTGAAAGGCGAACACGGAGAGTTGATCAGGAAAGCCCTGCATTAAAGGTCAGGGCACGTCAGTTCGGCAAGAATTGTCAGGAGGGGGTTAGATAAATATTCGACAAGGAAATCTTCAGCAGGATTGCTGGGGGAGAAAAGACAGATGTGGGATTACTGCACAGACATGATGGGCTAAATGGTCTCCTGCACTGTCTTGTCTGTTGAAGATGCTCACTGCTGCCGCTGGGCGTGACGGTGAACTCTGGTGTTGGTTTCAGGTGTAAGGCAGCGCCTGGGGAAGCGGCCCCATTCCCCTCAGCCTGGCAGCATCGGTGTCACCCGCAGGGAGCCCCAGACAGATGTTCACAGCAGGCTGGGCTTCCCCAAGCAGGAGAACAGGAGCTACGTACCCGACAAGAGCAAGAAGAGCGGTAAGTCATGGGGGCTTTTTGTCCTCTCTTGGTGTCCCTTCCCCACCTCGACAGAGTGCCCAGTCCGTGAGACCGCTGGGCAAATTCAAAAGCCTCAATCAGGCAGCTTTGTGTGGGGGATACCAGGGGCTGTGATGAAGAAGTTTGCACACCACTTCATCACAGTGAGGTGCATAGACATAAACAGTGTTTCCTCAAAGTTGTGAAGCGGGTCAGTCAGCGTGATCTAGGGGCTGGCACCCTGACTCCCACTTACACTGCACACGTGCGTCACAGATCCTTGAATCTGCAACAGCTTGTGGGAATTGGTCACAACCTGCAGGAGGAGCTCAGTGGGTTGGTTAGCTGAACAAAGCAGTGGCTGTTGGAGTTTAACCCAAAAATGTAGGAGCTCCTGCACTGGGGGAGGGTTGGCAAGACCAGGTTTACTCTGGGATTGGTCGGACCCTGGGGAGTCCTGGAAATCAGAGGGACCTTGGTGTGTCGATCCCTGAAGGTACCAAGGCAAGTAGATAAGGTGGTTAAGAAGGTCTGTGAGCAGCTTACTTTATTAGCCATAGCATAGAGTGCAAGATCGCGGAGATAATGTTGGAGGTGTATAAAATAATGGACAGGATAAATAGGCAAATTCTTTTCCCTGGGGTGGGGGAGCACAGAACTAGAGAGCATAGGTTTAGGGTGAGAGGGGAAAGATATAAAAGAGACCTAAGAGGCAACGTTTTCACACAGAGGGTGCTATGTGTATGGAATGAGCTACCAGAGGATGTGGTAGAGGCTGGTACAATTGCAACATTTAAGAGGCATTTGGATGGGTCTATGAATAGGAAGGGTTTGGAGGGATATGGGCCGGGTGCTGGCAGTTGGGACTAGATTGCGTTGGGATATCTGGGCAGCACAGACAGGTTGGACCGAAGGGTCTGCTTCTGTGCTATACATCTCTATAACTCTATAAGTCCTGTGTGTAGCTCAGAGCTGAAAATGTGTTGCTGGAAAAGCGCAGCAGGTCAGGCAGCATCCAAGGAACAGGAGAATCGACGTTTCGGGCATTAGCCCTTCTTCAGGAATGAGGAGGGTGTGCCAAGCAGGCTAAGATAAAAGGTAGGGAGGAGGGACTTGGGAGAGGGGCGTTGGATATGCAATAGGTGGAAGGAGGTTGAGGTGAGGGTGATAGGCCGGAGAGGGGGTGGGGGCGGAGAGGTCAGGAAGAAGATTGCAGGTCAAGAAAGCGGTGCTGAGTTCGAGGGTTGGGACTGAGAAAAGGTGGGGGGAGGGGAAATGAGGAAGCTGGAGAAATCTGCATTCATCCCTTGTGGTTAGAGGGTTCCTAAGCGGAAGATGAGGCGCTCTTCCTCCAACCGTCGTGTTGCCATGGTCTGGCGATGGAGGAGGCCACGGACCTGCATATCCTTGGTGGAGTGGGAGGGGGAGTTGAAGTGTTGAGCCACAGGGCGGTTGGATTGGTTGGTCCCAGAGGTGTTCTCTGAAACGTTCCGCAAGTAGGCGGCCTGTCTCCCCAATATAGAGAAGGCCACATCGGGTGCAGGTGAATTTGTGGTGGATATGGAAGGATCCCTTGGGGCCTTGAAGGGAAGTAAGGGGGGAGGTGTGGGCGCAAGTTTTGCATTTCTTGCAGTTGCAGGGGAAGGTGCCGGGAGTGGAGGTTGGGTTGGAGGGGGGTGTGGACCTGACAAGGGAGTCACGGCGGGAGTGGTCTCTCCAGAAAGTCCCATAATAATCCAATATGTTTCAATGAGATTGTCTGTCATTCTTGTAAACCCCAGTGAGTACAGTCCCAACCCAATCACCGTTTGTCCATAAGACCATCCCTTCATATCTGGGGTCATCACAAGATTTGACAGAGTCTCCATGTGCCATGGAGATCATTGTCAGACAGTAGGTGACTAGTACAGCTATTACGGGCCGAATGGCTGCCTCATGGGCTGTAAACCTCTCCACACCAATGATGTTAACATTCTCACTTCTGAATGAATATTTTTTAAAATCCCATGATTATTCAGAACTGCTAGTGAGTTTTTATGTTGCTTTTGTTATTTTTTAGTCAATTGTTACCACTGAAACAATTTTAAGAAACTAATCTGGTCATTACAAAGCTGTATTCAGGAATCTTGCTGTGCACAATGGACTCCCTGTCAGCTGTATCACTACAGTGACTGCATTAAAATAACACTTCAATGGCCATTGAGGGGCTGCTTTCTGAAAGGTGCTATAGAAATGTAAACATTTTGTTTCAGTCAGGCTGGTGGGATGAGGAATGTCGGCCATTTCTGCTGCAGCAATCACAAAGCTGTCCGAAAACATTTTTTTAATAAAAATCAGAAGCCTGGAGGTGATTTTTAATTCTGTTGTCGCCTTCCTGACAGGGAGCCTATGGAGCCGGCTTGGCAAAACCCCAGGAAAATGTGAGAAGATTGTGGAGAAAAATGCAGAGAAAGAGCCAGCCGCAGAGCAGGAGGAAGAGGAGGAAGTGGTGGTGAAAGAGGAAAAGGATGAAGATGACGACACTGAGCTCCAGCGTGCATGGGGCGCTTTGATCAGAGAAAAGGAGCGATCGCACAAGAAGAGTCGATTAGATAACCTCCCGTCGCTGCAGATCGAAATCAGCCGGGAGAGCTCCACCTCAGACAGTGAATCTTGACCCCTCAATGCCCTGGCCATGAACTCTGACCCATCACAGAGAGAAATGGCTGCTCACTGGGCACACGTACACAACTGGCCAGGACCTGAGCTGGAAACAGACACTTGTATTTGGAACAAACTCACCCTGAAATGTTACCGTTTACCTTCCAAGCTGAATTAAATTTAATCTTGAAGCCAAGTTGTAGGCTGAATTTATTTCACAGTCATAGTTTGCCAGCACTGGAATCCAGGCCAGGCCCCTTTCCGTGTCACACCCTGCCTCTCCTCCCCCACCATTCGCTTGGATCGAGTTGGGTATTTGGGTTTGCTGACCCAGCCAGGCGATGGGAGAGGATCCTGCACAGTGCCATTGCGGTTTGTATTCCCTGATGTCCGAACAGAACCACAGGTTTTCAGAAAGTAACTCATTCCAGTGTGGGGCACAAGGTGCACTTGTTCTCTGCTTTATCTTTATTACTCTGGCTTTTCACCTGGTGAAACTGTATCATACTGTCCAGTGTCCTCAGTATTCTGCCTGACCAAGCTCTTGTACAACAGTTCAAATCAGAAATTGCTGGAGAAACTCAGCAGGTCTGGGCAGGAGAGAGATGAACAGAGTTAACACTTTGAGAGACGGGCCAGCGCTGCCATGTTTTGTCCTGGAGGTATTCTGTGCTGTGCTATATTTCTGACCCTCGTATTCTTCAGATGTTTGCTGCATTTGATGTGATGAGCAAGTTGAATCTATGTGGCACCTGCATAACTTGCTTAATAGAGCACATTTGGGCAATCAGTCTCATTCGCTCAGTCAGTGCAGACAGGTTTAAGCAGTGTGTTAAAGGTGGTGAGAGAATAAGAGAGGTTTAAGGGAGGGAATTCCAAACAGCCCCAGAGAAGTGAAACAATTCACATCCGTGATACGTCAACTTCCCGAATTCAAAGAGCACGGAGCTGCTGAGGGCCGGAGATTTCCGAGATGGAGTTTGGTGAGGTTTTGGTGGAATTTGTGAACAATGAGGGGAATTTTTAAAATTGAGGTGTCAGTTAACCAGAAACCCATGGAGGTCATTGAGCACAGGATAAAATTATCCAATGATGGGGATAAGATGGTCCAGGGTCACGGAGCAGTCCAGGGTCACGGAGCAGTCCAGGTCACGGAACAGTCCAGGGTAGAAGCAGCTTTGGGAAATAGAGTTCAAGCTCTCTCCCTGCCCCTTGTTCGAAATCAGGCCCAGGTACAGAACACAGAACTGTACAGCACAGTTGTATAGAATATGATGCCAAATGAAACTAATGCCTTCTGCCTGCCCTTGGTCCATATTCCTCCATTCCTTGCATATTCCATCTGCTTATCTAAAAGTCTCTTAAAACCCCAATCGTATTTACCTCCACCACCCCCAGCAGTGCATTCCAGACTCTTACTGCATATCTCCTTTGAACTGCCCACCTCTCACCTTAAATATATGTCCCCTGGGTATTAGACATTTCAACTCTGGGGGGAAAAAAATTCTGACCATCAACCCTGCCTCTGCATCTCAATTTTATAAACTTCTCCCCTCAGTCTCTGCCCGAGTTTTTCTTATAGCTCATTCCCTCTAATCCAGGCAGTGGTAAACCTCTTCTGCAGGGAGAAAGTGAGGACTGCAGATGCTGGAGATTAGAGTCGAGAGTGTGGTGCTGGAAAAGCACAACAGGTCAGGCAGCATCTGAGGGGCAGGAGAATCGATGTTTGGTGAAGGGCTTCTGCCCGAAACATCGACTCTCCTGCTCCTCAGATCCCGTCTGACCTGCATGCTTTTCCAGCACTTCTCTCGACTCAAACCTCTTCTGCACCCTCTCCAAAGCCACTGCATCCTTCCTGTAATGTGGCAACCAGGACTAAATGCAATAATCTAAGTGTAGCCTAACCAAAGTCTTATAAAGCTGAAACATGACATCCTGACTCTTGTAATCACTTCTCCAACCACTTCAGGCCTGCATGCCATACACCACCTTTACCACCCTATCCACTTCTGTGACCACTTTCAGGGAGCTATGGACTTGAACCCCAAGATCCTTCTGTCCATCAATGCTTTTCGGAGTCTTGCCATTAACTGTATACTTTTCCTTAACATTTCTGTGGGAACTAGGGAAGTGATTGCCGGGCCCCTTGCTGAGATATTTGTATCAGCGATAGTCGCAGGTGAGGTGCCGGAAGATTGGAGGTTGGCAAATGTGATGCCACTGTTTAAGAAGGGTAGTAAAGACAAGCCAGGGAACTATAGACCGGTGAGCCCGACATCGGTGGTGGGCAAGTTGTTGGAGGGAACCCTGAGGGACAGGATGTACATGTATTTGGAAAGGATTGATTAGGGATAGTTAGCATAGCTTAGTGTGTGGGAAATTATGTCTCACAAACTTGATTGTTACTTCAAGAAACACAGGATTGATGAGGGCAGAGTGATAGACGTGACCTCTATGGACTTCTGGTTAGCAAGGTTAGGTCACATGGAATAGTGAGACCGAGCCGTTTGGATGCAGAACTGGCTCAAAGGTAGAAGATAGAGGGTAGTGGTTGAGGGTTGTTTTTCAGACTGGAGGCCTGTGACCAGTGGAGTGCCACAAGGATCGGTGCTGGGTCCACTACTTTTCATTTATGTAAATGATTTGGATGTGAATATAGGAGGTACAGTTAGTAAGTTTGCAGGTGGCAGCAAAATTGGAGGTGTAGTGGACAGTGAAGAGGGTTACCTCAGAGTACCATGGGATCTGGACCAGATGGGCCAGTGGGCTGAGAAGTGGCAGATGGAGTTTAATTTAGATAAATGTGAGGTGCTGCATTTTAGGAAAGCAAATCAGAGCAGGACTTATACACTTAACGGTAAGGTCCGCGGGAGTGTTGCTGAACAAAGAGACCTTGGAGTGCAGGTTCATAGCTCCTTGAAAGTGGAGTCACAGGTAGATAGGATAGTGAAGAAGGCGTTTGGTATGCTTTCCTTTATTGGTCAGAGTATTGAGTACAGGAGTTGGGAGGACATGTAGCAGCTGTACAGGACATTGGTTAGGCCACTGTTGGAATATTGCATGCAATTCTGGTCTCCTTCCTACCGGAAAGATGTTGTGAAACTTGAAAGGGTTCAGAAAAGATTTACAAGGATGTTACCACGGTTGGAGGATTTGAGCTACAGGGAGAGGCTGAACAGGCTGGGGCTGTTTTCCCTGGAGCATTGGAGGCTGAGGGGTGACCTTATAGAGATTTATAAAATCATTAGGAGCATGGATAGGATAAATAGACAAGGTCTTTTCCCTGTGGTGAGGGAGTCCAGAACTAGAGGGCATAGGTTTAGGGTGAGAGGGGAAAGATTTAAAGGCCTAAGAGGCAACTTTTCAAGGTAGAGGGTGGTACATGTATGGAATGAGCTGCCAGAGGAAGTGGTGGAGGCTGGTATAACTGCAATATTTAAAAGGCATCTGGATGGGTATATGAATAGGAAGGGTTTCAGGGGATATGGGCTGGGTGCTGGCAAATGGGATTAGATTAGGTTGGGATATCTGGGCGGCATGGACTATTTGGAACAAAAAGTCTGTTTCTGTGCTGTACGTCTCTATCACTCCTTAAGGTTCACACTTACCCTGATTAAACTCCATCTGTCATTTTCTCTGCCCATATGGACAACTGATCTATATCCCACTGCTTCCTTTGACAACCTTCTACACTATCCACAACTCAAACTGATCTTTGTATCATCTGTAAACTCACTAACCCATCCATCTACATTTTCATCTAAATCATATATATATATATCACTAACAGCAGAGGTCCCAGTACAGATCCCTGGGGAACACCACTTGTCACGGAATTCTAACCTGAAAAACACCCTTCCACCGTTGCCCTCTGTCTTCTATGGGCAAGCCAATCCTGAATCCACGAGGCCAAGTCACTGTTGATCCCACGCATTTTAATCTTCTGGATGAGCCTATGATGACAGAGCTTGTCGAAATACTTACTAAAATCCATGTAAACAACATGCACCGCTCTACCCTCATTGATCATCTTCGTCACCTCCTTGAAAAATTCCATCAAGTCAGTAAGACATGACCTGCCCTGCCACAATACCATGCTGATGCTCCCTAATTAGGCCATGCTTTTCCAAATGTGTTTAAATCCTATTTCTAAGAATTCTCTCCGATAGCTTCCCAACCACCAATGTGTGACTCACCAGTCTATAGTTCCCTATTTCCCTTGAACATCGGGTTAGTGTGTGTACTGGGAATTGATCATACTTGATATGGAGCTTGGATCTTTTGTGTCCTGATACT
Source organism: Chiloscyllium plagiosum (assembly GCF_037043375.1). Taxonomy (NCBI): domain Eukaryota; kingdom Metazoa; phylum Chordata; class Chondrichthyes; order Orectolobiformes; family Hemiscylliidae; genus Chiloscyllium; species Chiloscyllium plagiosum. The sequence continues at coordinate 4,573,708 of NW_028270169.1, read as the reverse complement.
GTGCGTGAAGTATCCTTTGAGGAGTATGTTCGGTTCTGATGTTTCATTAAACTATCGGCGTTCAGGAGGAAGCCTCAATTCCAATGAACTCACTGCTCAGAACTCTCTCTGCTCACATCAAGGCATTCTGCAAACACAGTAACAAGCTACTCAAATGAGGAACCTGTCATAGGTAAGCCTGATTTATCCCTTTTCCTGATAAACTGCAACAGTGTTGTGATCTGTGATGAATCTTCCATTGCTGTAGCTTTAGTCTTCATGTTTACAGAAGGATTTGCATTCCTACAGTACTTTTTCACCTGTTGTAATATAGAAGACCTGACAGTCACCGAAATAGAAAGCTGAGAATGATCAGATCACCTGTTATACTTGGGTGAGTGTTCCCCAGAACACGAGGAGAGAATTCCCTTGTTCTTTGAATCTTGGCTGCTTGGGATCTTTCTGAACCACCTGAGAAGGTAGACTGGGTCTCTGTTTAACACCATTCCAAAAGATGTCACCTCTGATAGTGAATTACTCTCTTGGTCTCCTACCTTAAAACAGTGTCAGCACTTCAGAACAGTTTCAATAGTTGTAATTTTGATTTGGAGATTCCGGTGTTGGACTGGGGTGTACAAAGTTAAAAATCACACAACACCAGGTTATAGTCCAACAGGTTTATTTGGAAACACTAGCTTTCAGAGCGACGCTCCTTCATCAGGTGGTAGTGAAGAATAAGATCGTAGGACTCAGAGTTTATAGCAAAAGTTTACAGTGTGATGTAGCTGAAATTATACATTGAAAAATACCTTGATTATTTGTTAAGTCTCTCATCTGTTAGAATGATCATAATAGTTTCATTTCTTTCATATGTAAGTCACAAAACATTTTTTAAAAAGTGTGGAAGGTCTTGGTGAGGTGCTCATCCTCATTGATAATGAGTTTTTCGGCTCCTGGGAAATACTGGACAATCGGTCTAAACATTATGGCACAGACAGCAGCACGCAAGGGGCTAACACCCTCAACACATTATCTGGGCTGACACCAATTGTTAAAGTTAACCTGAGAATGTAACGTTTAAAAGAAAGTTTTGTGACTTACAATTGATAGAAGTGAAACTATCATGGTCATTCTAACAGATGAGAAACTTAACAAATAATCAAGGTATTTTTCAATGTATAATTTCAGCTACATCACACTGTAAACTTTTGCTATAAACTCTGAGTCCTACGATCTTATTCTCCACTACCACCTGATGAAGGAGCGACACTCTAAAAGCTAGTGTTTCCAAATAAACCTGTTGGAATATAACCTGGTGTTGTGTGATTTTTAACTCAATAGTTGTAAAGAGGCTTGGGAGAAGCTGCAGGTGGAGAATGCTTTTGACATATGACTTGAGCCATGATCATATTGATTGGTGGAGCAGGCTCAATGGGCAGAATGACCTACTGCTGCATCTATTTTCAATGTCTGTTTCTATGTTTGGTCCCACACCCCGATCATTAAAAGTAATATGGTATTGAGCCACAGGTTGGCTGGGAAAGGTGCTTTGAGGGTCCCAGGAACATCTCAAAGCAGGGACCTGATTCAGCCCATCGAGTCCACTCCGCTATTCAATGATGGCTGATGGGCATTTCAACTCCCCTTACCCGCACTCTCCCCGTAGTCCTTAGTTCCTTGCGAGATCAAGAATTTATGTCTCTGTCTTGTACACATTTAATGTCCCGGCCTCCACTGTGCTCCGTGGCAATGAATTCCCCAGGCCCACCGCTCTCTGGCTGAAGAAATGTCCCCTCATTTCTGTTCTAAATTGACCCTTTCTAATTCTAAGGCTATATGCCCATGGGTTCTAGTCTCCCCACCTAACGGAAACAATTTCCCAGCATCCACCCTTTGTATGCCATGCATTATCTTGTAAGTTTCTATTAGATCTCCCCTCAACCTTCGAAACTCTAACGAATACAATCCCAGGATCCTCAGAGGCAGGGAAGATGGAGGAGAGGATTCTTGAGGCTATTAATAGTATTGACTTTATTGTCCCTTTAACCAACTGCGCATGTGTAAATTTGCATTAAAGAGCCCCAAAAGGCAGGTGTTTCTGAGCCAGAGTCCAGGTTCAAGCCTCACCTGCTCCAGAGTTGTATCTCAACATCCCAGAACTGGTTGATTCAAATATCCACAACACCCTGTCTGTGGAAGTCCGCCTCAACTGATGGGCAGCTCAAACCTTCAGCGAGAGGATCAGTGTCGACAGACTACCATCCAAGCATTTGCCCGAGACAAAGTGTAGTATCGGTCCGCCACTAGACTGATTGAAATAGAGAACGTTGGAGAAACTCAGCAGGTCTGGCAGCCTCTGTGGAGAGAGAAACAAAGTTAACATTTCAGTCCAGTTACCCGTTGTCAGAATTGACAATAGCTGGGAAAGGATGGTATTTTTGTAGCTGAAAATGTGTTGCTGGAAAAGCGCAGCAGGTCAGGCAGCATCCAGGGAACAGGAGAATTGACGTTTCGGGCATAAGCCCTTCTTCAGGAATGTGTCAACAACAAGTGTGACCATTTGAAAATGGGAACCTGGAGGGAACAGAAGCTGATGGTGTGAGGGTGGGTGATAACATGGAGGGAGGTGGTCCCACTCTGAAATTGTTAAACTTAGTGTTGGGTCATGAACACATTGCAGTACAGACATGGAAGATGAGGTGCTGTTCCTCTAGCTGGTGTTCGTGTATCCTGGTGGCACTGTAGCAGGCCTGAGACACAAGTATTGGCATGGCAACATGGTGGGGTGTCAAAGTGGCAGGCAGCTGGGAGCTCAGGGTCATTATTACTGATAGAGCTTTGGTGTTTGGCAAATGATCACTCAATCTGCATTTTGACTTCCCAGTAGAGAAGACCACATTGTGAGCAGTGAATACATTCAACGTGCAGGTAAATTGCTGCTTCTTCTGGGGAGTGAGCCTGGGACCTGGGATAGTGAGGAGAGATATGGGCAGGTATTGTAGCTTCGGCAACTGCTGGGAAGGTCCTGTGGGAGTGTGAGGAGGTGCTGGGATGGACTACGGTGTTCTGGAGGGACCAGTCCCTGCAGAATGCTGACAAGGAAGGGGAGGGACTTGTGTCGGGTGGACATTTCCTGCTGAAGGTGGGGTAATGGAAGCTTACGATCCCTTGGATGCGGATGCTCGTGGGGTGAGAAGTGAGGACAAGGGAGACCCTATTGTTGTTGTGGGAGGGGAGGAAAGGGAAAGGCTGAAGGCACAAGTACAGGAAATGGGTGGGACATGGCTGAGAACTCTGACAACCATTATAGAGGGGAATCCGTGATTGAGGAAAAAGATTGACATTCTGAGGCCTCATCATCAGAACAGGTGTGACAAAGATGGTGAAACTGGGAGAATGGAATGGAGTGTATACAGGAAGCAGAATGAATAGTCCAGGTCATCATGGGAGTCAGTGGGATTGTAATGGGATTCAATGGCCAGCCTTTCCCCAGGAAAGGAAACAGAGATGTCAAGGAAGGGAAGGGAGGAGGTGAGAGTGGAGTAGAAATTGGAAGCGAAATTGATAATATTTTCCAATTCCAGACAAGAAAAGGAAGCAGCACTAAGGATGTCATTGATTTAATGGAGAAAGAGTTCTTGGGAGAGACCCAAGTAGGATTAAAACAAGGAATGTTCCATGTACCCCACAAAGAGACAGGCAAAACTGCGGCCCACATGGGTACTCATGGCCATTCTTTCAATCTGAAGAAAATGAGAGCAGTGAAAGGAGTTGTTCAAAGTGAGGATGAACTCAGCCAGGTAGAGGAGGGCACTGGTGGATGGGGATGGTTCAGCCATGTTTTTCCAGGAGTAAGCAGAGGGCCCTGAGCCAATCCTGATGGGGATGGAGGTGTAAAGAGATTGCACGTCCATGGTGAAGAGGAGGCAGCTGGAGCTCGGGAACTGGAAATTCTGAAAGCGACATAAACCATCATAAGAATCATGAATATAATTGGGAGCAGACTGGATGGGGGAGAAATAAATAACAGGTCAATGTTGGATGAAGTAAGTTCCATGGGGCAAGGACAGTTAGAAACAATGGGTCAGCCTGGGCCCTGCTGAGTGTGGATTTTGGGAAGAAGGTAGAAGTGGACTGGAGGGATTTGGGGATTATGAGCTGGGAGGTTGTGGGTGGGGATAGTTCCAGATGAGATGAGATTAGTGACAGTTGTACACACAATAGTTTGATGTTTGGTGGTGGGGTCATGGTCCGGGGGAAATGGGAGAATGTGCCTGACTGAGAGTTGGCAGTGAGTCTCCACAATGTAAAGGTCAGTCTGTCAGACAACAGCAACCAGCCTTTCCCACCCCCACCCCCACCCCATTGGTTGGCTTCATGATAAAGCCTGGGTTGGAATGCCATCAGTTCAGAGGGAGATGAGTTTTCGAATGGGTGAGGCAGAGAGAGGAGTTGTCACTGAAATTAAGGTGACCAATGGGTCCTGTGGATTAGAATAGTCAGGTGGTTGGTTTTGACTGGCACAGACTCAATGGACTGAAAGGCCTTTCCCTGTGCTCCAGACCTCTGACAGTTCTCAATGTAAAGGTCAAGTTCAGGTTAAAGGTCAAGTTCAGGTAAAAGGCAAGATGGAGGGGTCGAGATGAAGGAAGGGTATCGGAGGTGGGCAAAGGGGAGTGTGGAACTGGGAAAGGACTTCTGTCGAGGACACGGAGGTGAAAAGTTCAACATTACATTGTACCTGAAATTCATTATGGTGGGGCAGAGGGGGGTTAAAACGGAGACCTTTGCTGAATACAGAACATGAGGCATCAGAGAGTGGGAGGTCAGAAAGGATAGTAAATATGTGACAGGAGTGGGGGTTGTGAAAGGGGATGGAGTCAGAGGGAAGGGGATTGGGGTGAAGGCCCTGAAGGGGTGTAGGTATCTCTAAATTGTTGCATCTTGCATTCCTCAATACCTGAAAGGAATAGAAAAAGTTTCTTGTCAGAATGCTGCATGAGCCAGAGGATGAAGTGCTACTGGAGAGGCAGGGCACGGCAGCTCTGAGCCAGCGTGAGGCGGTATTGATGGGGAGAGTGGTAATGCAGCTCTGAGCCAGCGTGAGGTGGTATTGATGGGGAGAGTGGTAATGCAGCTCCGAGCCAGCGTGAGGCAGTATTGATGGGGAGAATGATTGAGAGTGTGGTGTGGCGACACATGGCACTGAGTGTGGATCTCAGAATACAGCAACGATGGTGACATGAGGAGTGATGTACGCCGTGGAGATACCTGCGATCCTGGCTGGATTCCAAACACAAAAGATGAACCTTCAGTTGGAATCCACTTGGGGGTGAGTCTGAGTCTGAGGCGGAGGCTGTTGGCGGAACACCAGGTTATAGTCCAACAGGTTTAATTGGAAGCACTAGCTTTTGGAGCATCGCTCCTTCATCAGGTGGTAGTGGAGGGCTCAATCCTAACACAGAATTTATAGCAAAAGTTTACAGTGTGATGTAACTGAAATGATACATTGAAAAATACCCTGATTGTCTGTTAAGCCTTTCATCTGTTCAAATACCAAGATAGTTTCACTTCTTTCATGTGTAAATCACAAAACTTTTTTTCTAAAAAGTTGCATTCTCAGGTTAGCTATTAACAATTGTCTAGCTATCACCCATAGTTAACAGCTAACCTAAGAATGCAACTTTTAAAAATAAAAGGTTTTGTGATTTACACATGAAAGAAGTGAAACTATCTTGGTATTTGAACAGATGAAAGGCTTAACAGACAATCAGGGTATTTTTCAATGTATCATTTCAGTTACATCACACTGTAAATTTTTGCTATAAATTCTGTGTTAGGATTGAGCCCCCCACAACCACCTGATGAAGGAGCGTCGCTCCGAAAGCTAGTGCTTCCAATTAAACCTGTTGGACTATACCCTGGTGTTGTGTGGTTTTAACTTGGAAGAGATATGGCAATGAATTAAACACAGAAATCAAACAAAGAACTGAAACCAAAAACAGGGAATGCTGGAAAAGCTCAGCCGCTACTTTGATTGAAGGTAATAAGAGAAATATTTACAGATTATAAACAAAAAAAATACAGTAGAATTTTTTTAAAGTTAAGAACTAAGTCATTAAAAGAGAAATGCAGGACCAGGCGATTTGCTGTTTAGGGACATTGTCTCCACTGGCAAGTGAAACTGGAACTAGGGAGGATATGCTCACAATAAGGGGGGAGCAGATTTCGGACTGATCTGAGGAGGAACTTCTTCACCCAGAGGGTTGTGATTCTGTGGAATTCTCTGCCCAGTGAAACAGCTGACACTACCTTGTTGAATGTTTTTAAGGCAAAGATAGATATTTGAACAGTAAAGGAATCAAACGTTATGGTGAGTGGGTGGGTGAGTGGCGCTGAGTCCATGAAAAGACCAGCCATGAGCCAGCTGACGATGGCATCATGGTGCAGAAGGCCATTCAAGAGGGGGCATCAAAAAGACAAGTCGTTGTTATAGGGGATTCTATAATTAGGGGGACAGATAACGAGACGGATTGGGAGTCCCACATGGTGTGTTGTCTGCCCAGTGCCAGAGTGCAGGACAGCTCCAACTGGCTTGAAAGGTTATTGGTCTGGGAGAGAGAGGATCCAGTTGTGGTCCATGTTGGGACTAACAACATAGACAAGACTAGGAAGGGGGACCTGTTTGGGGATTATCAAGCATGAGGAAGGAAATTGAAGAACAGATCCTCGAGGGTCATAATCTCTGGATCACTGCCCGAGCCACGTGTTCATTGGCAAAGGGATAAGAAAAATAGAGAAGTAAACACGCAGCTAGGAGATTGGTGTGGGAAAGAGGCATTCCATTTTATGGGACATTGGCATCAGTTTTGGAACCAGGAGGATCTGTACCGATGGGATGGTCTCCACCTGAAACGATCTGGAACCAGCGTTCTAGCGAAAAGGATAAGTAAGGTGGTCACTAGGACTTTAAACTTGTGGGTCGGTGGGGGGAAGGGAAAGGGAAAGCAACAGGGAGTATGGAGTCAAGTAGAAAGATAAGCAGCAGGTTAGCCTGTGTGCAGGGTTTCAGTTCAAGGCAGGCTAGGAATGAAGCAAAAAGGAAGGATAACTTAGGACCTATCACTAGAGATATTGGAAATCAGGATAAGAAAATTAGCATTAAGGTGCTTTACCTGAATGCTCATAGTATTCATAACAAAGTAGATGAATTAATGGCACAAATCATCGTGAATGATTATGATGTGGTAGACATCACAGAGACGTGGTTACAGGGGGTTCAGAACTGGCAGTTAAACATCCAAGGATTTACTATCAGAAAGACAAGGAAGTGGGCAGAGGGGGTGGGTGTGCCTTGTTAGTTAGGAATGAAATTAAATCAATTGCACTGAATGACATAGGGTCAGGTGATGTGGAGTCTGTGTGGGTGGAGTTGAGGAACCACAAAGGCAAAAAAAACCATAGTGGGAGTTATGTACAGACCTCCTAACAGTGGTCAGGACCAGGGGCGCAATATGTACCAGGAAATAGATAGGGCATGTCAGAAAGGCAAGGTCACGGTGATCAAGGGGAACTTCAATATGCAGGTGGACTGGGTAAATAATGTTGCCAGTGGATCCAAAGGAAGGGAATTCATGGAATGCTTACAGGATGGCTTTTTGGAACAGCTTGTGATGGAGCAGGCTATTCTGGACTTAATGCCATGTAATGAGCCAGACTTTTTAAAAGATCTTAAAGTAAGGGAGCACTTAGTAGGCAGCAATCGTAACATGGTAAAGTTCAGTCTGCAGTTTGAAAGAGAGAAGGCAAAATCCGATGTAATGGTGTTACAGTTAAATACAGGGGCATGAGAGAGGATCTGACAAAAATCGACTGGAAGCAGAACCTAGCGGGGATGACAGCAGAGCAACAATGGCAGGAGTTTCTGGATGTAATTGAGGACACAGTGCAGAGGTACATCCCAAAGAAAAGAAAGATTATCCGGGAGGTGGGTGGATTAGACAGTCATGGCGTATCACAGAAAATGAGAGAGCATATAAAGTGGCCAAGAGCACAGGGAAATCAGAGATTGGGAAGGCTACAAAAACAACCAGAGGATAACAAAGAGAGAAATAAGGAAGGAGAGGATCAAATATGGAGGTAGGCTAGCTAGTAATATTTGAGGAGAAAGTAAGGTCTGCAGATGCTGGAGATCAGAGCTGAAAATGTGTTGCTGGAAAAGCACAGCAGGTCAGGCAGCATCCAGGGAACAGAAGGGCTTATTCCTGAAGAAGGGCTTATGCCCGAAACGTCGATTCTCCTGTTCCCTGGATGCTGCCTGACCTGCTGTGCTTTTCTAGCAACACATTTTTAGCTAGTAATATTAGAAATGATAGTAAAAGTTTCTTTCAATACATAAGAAATGAATGAGAGGCAAAAGTAGACATTGGGCTGCTCCAAGTTGATGCAGGAAGGCTAGTGATGGGAGATAAGGAAATAGCTGCAGGACTTAAGAAATACTTTGTGTCAGTCTTCACAGCGGAAGACATGAGTAGTATCCCAACAATTAAGGAGAGTCAGGGGGCAGAGTTGAATATGGTAGTCATTACAAAAGAGAAAGTGCTAGAAAAGCTAAAAGGTCTAAAAATTGATAAATCTCCAGGCCCCGATGGGCTACATCCTAGAATTCTGAGGAAGGTGGCTGAGGAAATAGCGGAGGCCTTGGTAGTAATCTTTCAAAAGTCACTGGAGTCGGGGAAAGTCCCGGATGATTGGAAGATCGCTGTTGTAACCCCCTTGTTCAGAAAGGATCAAGACAAAAGATGGAAAATTATAGGCCAATTAGCCTAACCTCGGTTGTAGGTCAAATTCTAGAATCCATCGTTAAGGATTAAATTTCTAAATTCTTGGAAGTGCAGGGTCAGATTAGAACAAGCCAGCATGGATTTAGTAAGGGGAGGTCATGCCTGACAAACCTTTTAGAATTCTTTGAAGAGATAACAAGTAGATTAAACCAGGGAAACCCAGTGGATGTGGTCTATCTGGACTTCCAAAAGGCCTTTGATAAGGTGCCTCATGGGAGGCTGCTGAGCAAGGTGAGGGCCCATGGTGTTCGAGGTGAGCTACTGACATGGATTGAGGATTGGCTGTCTGACAGAAGGCAGAGAGTTGGGATAAAAGATTATTTTTGGGAATGGCAGCCGATGACAAGCGGTGTCCCACAGGATTCAGTGTTAGGGCTGCAGCTGTTCACTCTATATATTAATGATCTGGATGAGGAGACTGGAGGAATTCTGGTGAAGATCGCCGATGATACCAAGTTAGGTGGACAGGCAGGTACTACTGAGGAGGTGGGGAGGCTGCAGGCAGATTTAGACAGTTTAGGAGAGTGGATCAGGAAATGGCTGATGAAATTCAATGTGAGTAAATGTGAGGTCTTGCACTTTGGAAAAAAAGAATACAAGCATGGACTACTTTCTAAACGGTGAGAAAATTCATAAAGCCAAAGTACAAAAGGATCTGGGAGTGCTACTCCAGGATTCTCTAAAGGTTGTCTTGCAGGCTGAGTCCGTGATTAAGAAAGTGAATGTAATGATGTCATTTAGCTCAAGAGGGTTGGACTGTAAAAGCAGCGATGTGCTACTGAGTCTTCATAAAGCTCTAGTTAGGCCCCATTTTGAACACTGTGTCCAGGCTTAGGCCCCACACCTCAGGAAGGACTTACTGGCACCGGAGCGTGTCCAGCGGTGATTCACATGGATGATAATAGACAATAGACAATAGGTGCAGGAGTAGGCCATTCTGCCCTTCGAGCCTGCACCACCATTCATTATGATCATGGCTGATCATCCTCAATCAGTATCCTGTTCCTCCTTATCTCCATAACCTTGATCCCACTATTCCTGAGAGCTCTATCCAACTCTTTCTTAAATGAATCCAGAGACTGGGCCTCCACTGCCCTCTGGGGCAGAGTATTCCACACAGCCACCACTCTCTGGGTGAAGATGTTTCTCCTCATCTCTGTCCTAAATGGCCTACCCCTTATTTTTAAACTGTGTCCTCTGGTTCGGGATTCACCCATCAGCGGAAACATGTTTCCTGCTGCCAGAGTGTCCAATCCTTTAATAATCTTATATGTCTCAATCAGATCCCCTCTCAGTCTTCTAAACTCAAGGGTATACTAGCCCAGTCGCTTCAGTCTTTCAGTATAAGATAGTCCCGCCATTCCAGGAATTGACCTCGTGAACCTATGCTGCACTCCCTCAATAGCCAGAATGTCTTTCCTCAAATTTGGAGACCAGAACTGCACACAATATTCCAGGTGCGGTCTCACCAGGGCCCTGTACAGCTGCAGAAGAACCTCTTTGCTTCTATACTCAATCCCTCTTGTTATGAAGGCCAGCATGCTATTAGCCTTCTTCACTACCTGCTGTACCTGCATGCTTACCTTCATTGACTGGTGTACAAGAACACCCAGATCTCTTTGTACTGCCCCTTTACCTAACTTGACTCCATTGAGGTAGTAATCTGCCTTCCTGTTCTTGCCACCAAAGTGGATAGCCACACATTTATCCACATTAAACTGCATCTCTATGCATCTGTCCACTCACCTAACCTGTCCAGGTCACCCTGTAATCTCCTAACATCCTCCTCACATTTCACCCTGCCACCCAGCTTTGTATCATCAGAAAATTTGCTAATGTTACTATTAATACCATCTTCTATATCATTAGTATATATTGTAAAAAGCTGTTGATCCCTGGAATGTAGGCCTAACATACGATGAACAGCTGAGGATCCTGGGATTGTATTCATTAGAGTTTAGAAGGTTGAGGGGAGATTAATAGAAATTTACAAGATAATGCATGGGTTAGAAAGGGTGGATGCTGGGAAATTGTTTCCGTTAGGTGGGGAGACTAGGACCCGTGGGCACAGCCTTAGAATTAGAGGAGGTAAATTTAGAATGGAAACGAGGTGACATTTCTTTAGCCAGAGAGCGGTGGGCCTGTGGAACTCATTGCCATGGAGCGCAGTGGAGGCCGGGATGTTAAATGTCTTCAAGGCAGAGACTGATAAGTTCCTAATCTCGCAAGGAATTAAGGGCTACGGGGAGAGTGTAGGTAAGGGGAGTTGAACTGCCCATCAGCCATGATTAAATGGCAGATGGACTTGATGGGCCAAATGGCCTTACTTCCACTCCTATTTCCTATGGGCTTATGATCTTATTAAGTGGCGGAGCAGGCTCGAAGAGCCGGATGGACTATTCCTGCTTCTACTTCTTATGTTCCTGTTTGATGTGGGAGCTGGGGGACTCCATTGTGGTTCATAGTGATTGCATCAGAAGCAAGTATTGGTTGCTGGAAGAACGCTGACTCGGAGTTGCTGAGGTGGAGTCTGAGCATCGAATACTGTGACACATTAAGGAGGGGCCAATTACTTGGATGCTGTTTCAGGAGGCAGTCACACCCCTCAGATTGGGTCAGTGGTCAGGGACAGGAGGGCAAAGTCAGAAGTCACATGACACTGGGTTATAGCCCAACAGGTGTATTTGAAATCACAAGTTTTTGGAGCGCTGTGAAAGCTAGTGATTTCAAATAAACCTGTTGGACTATAACCTGGTGTCATGTGACTTCTGACTTTGTCCACCCCACGGGCACTTCCATGTCAGGGACAGGAGGGTGTGACTGCGAGCAAGACACGGAGAGGGATCCAGGAGGTGGTCCTGAAGGAGCCTCAGCCTAACAGGTTTGAGATCTTGCTCCCTGTGGATTTTAGAATTGATTATTAAGGATGAGATTTCAGAGTGCTTGGAAGTACACACAGCTTTCTTAAGGGGAGGTCATGCCTGACAAATCTGTTAGACTGTTTTGAGGAGATAACAAGCAAGTTAGACAAAGGAGAGCCAAGTGGATGTGCCACACAGGAGACTGCTAAATAAGATAAGAGCCCATGATGTTATGGGAAGGTGCTGGTGTAGAGAGAGGATTAGCTGACTGGCAGAAGGCAGAGAGTGGGGATAAACGGCTCTTTTTCACTAACCAGTGACTAATGGACAATCTACAAGGCTGTGTGTTGTGACTACAACACGTTACACAATAATAATCTAGATAAAGGAACTGAGGACATCGTTGCTAAGTTGCAGATCACACAAACATAGAGGGAGAGACAGGTAGTGTTGAGGAAGCAGGGAGGTTGCACAAGGACTTGGACATGCTAGGAGAGTGGGCAAATGAAATACAATGTGGCAATGTGTGACATTATGCATTTAGATTATTCTCTAAATGGGGAAAGGCTTCAGAAATCTTATGTATACAAAGGAGTCCTAGTTCAAGATTCTCTTAAGGTTAATGTGCAGATTTAGTTGGCATTCGGGAAGGCAAATGCAATGTTAGCATTCATTTAGAAAGGACTTTATTACAAAAGCAGTGATGTACTGCTGAGGCTGTATAAAGCTCTGGTCAAACCACATTTGGAATATTGTGAGCAGTTTTAGGTTCCATATCTAAGGAAGGATGTGCTGGAGTAAATTGCTGCAGATGCTGGAACCTGTACTGAAACCAACAAATGCTGGGGATCACCGCGGGTCAGGCAGCATCCATGGGGAGAGCAGGCTAACGTCTCCAGTGTAGATGACTCCAACAGAGCTGAAGGGCTGGCCTTGGGTGGGGGGGTCGGTTCCAGAAGAGGCTTACAAGATGAAGGGCTTGTCATATGAGAACTGTTAGTGTGTACTCAGAGGTTAGAAGGGTGAGGGGGAGAATCTGATTGAATCTTAAAAGGATATTGAGAAGTCTAGATAGTGCAGACATAATGAAGATGTTTCCCCAAGTAGGAGAGACTAGTACCTGAGGGCACAGCCTCAGAGTGAAGTGACTACCCTTTCGAACTGAGATGAGGAGGAATTTCTTCAGATGGTGGTGTATCTATGGAACTCATCAGCATAGACGGCTGTAGAGTCTAAGTCATTGAGTGTCTTTAAGACAGAGCTAGATAGGAGCTTGATTAGTTAAGGGGATTAAGGGTTAGGAGAGAATGGGATTGAGAAACATATCACCATGTGAATGATAGAGCACACTTGATAGACTGAATAGCCTAATTCTGATCCTATATCTTATGGTATTATACTCTATCTCTCTCACACTATCACACACACACACAGATAGACACAGATACAAACTGTCACTTACAGAGACATAGGTGCACACTAACAACCACACACACCGGCATTGATACACATGGATCCACACGTGTGTGTGTATACATACAAACAGATGTATACAGATGAATGTATATGCACACATATACAGTTCTATATAAATTCCAATCTCCCATGAGGAGAAATTGGTGGAAGCCGTGGCTAATTTTTCTTTCTGAAAGTAGCAGCATTGAGGTCAGTGGTAAGAGAGTTTCTTGAGGAAAAGCTAAAGTTCTTGTTGCTTTCTGTTCTCCAGAGCCACTCCCTGCCCTCTGTTTATTCTTACAGTCAGTAACTGCCCTGTGCCTAGCAACCAGGCAGTTACTGCCCAGAGGGAGGGTATGGACTTCAGGCAGCTAATAAAGAGGGGGCAGTCAAGAGGAGAGATCCACCAGAGACAGGATCTTCACAGAGAGAAACTCCAATGGTTCATAAAAGAGCCAAGAAATGGTTAGCTCAAGCAGGAAGCAAGAGGTGAGACGTGTAAAATGTACCAAAGGAGTGATTTCTAACTAATGTTGTTGACAGCTTCCTTACCACAGGTGGATGAGAAACATTCATTTGTGGTCATTTATACCCTGGTACCAAGATCAGAGCTTGAGCAAACATGTTAATACAAAGGATTGGATATTTTCAAAACGATGGGGCAAGAGCAGGAGAGTGGGACAAATTGGACACTTTCACAGAGCTAGCACAGGCATGATAGGTTAAGTAGCCTGCGATATCATTCTGCCACTTAATATATCACCCCAAAGGAGTACACACACATATCCAGTCAAAAAGAACTGACAAGCGGGAAGACAAGCACAAACATATGTACAAGACTTGTATACACCTAGATCTACAACAATAATAGCTTGCAACAAAAACAGAATTTGCTGGAAAAACTCAGTAGGTCTGGAAGCATCTGTGGAGGGAAAGCAGAGTTAATGTTTTGGGTCCCATGAACCTTCCTCAGAATCGAAGGGTCTGAACAAGAGATACTAGACCTTAAATGTTAACTCTGATTTCTCTCCATCGATGCTGCCAGACCTGCTGAGTTTTTCCAGCAATTTGTTTTTGTTTCAGATTTCCAGCAACCACAGCTCTTTGGGTTTTTAAAAACTTAATAATAATTTGCATTTATATAACTCCTTCCATATAAAAAAGGCATAATTAGTAAAAGTGTGCACTGACCTCTTAAAAAAATCTATTAGAATTGATGACCAAATGCTGGTTAATTAGGGAGATTTCCCCAATCTGGACTAGTCTTACAGGCGGTGAGAGGCAGAGAGATGGACAGAGAGAATTCCAGAGCCAAAGAGTGTGTATTGCTGGAAAAGCTCAGCTGGTCAGGCAGCAGCCGAGGGCATTTCAAGCATAAATTCCTGATGAAAAGCTTATACTTGAAATGTTGATTGTCCAGCTCCTCGGATGCTGCCTGACTGGCTGTGCTTTTCCAGCACCACACTCTCAACTCTGATCTCCAGCATCTGCAGTCCTCACCCTCTCCCAGCAGCTGTGGTCCCACCAACACAACCAAAATGTGGGTGATGCCAGGATGGGAAGGTTGCAGAAATCCCTGATGGCTGTACACATGGAAGAGGTTACAGAGATAAAGAGTGATTGATTTGAACATTTCAATAGCACTGCCGGACTGAGAGCCAGACAAACAGGACAGTGTTGAAAATGTGTTGCTGGAAAAGCGCAGCAGGTCAGGCAGCATCCGAGGAACAGGAGAATCGACGTTTCGGGCCCTTCTTCCTGCTGCGCTTTTCCAGCAACACATTTTCAGCTCTGATCTCCAGCATCTGCAGCCCTCACTTTCTCTCAAACAGGACAGTGTGCATGGTGTTAGGTTACAGGCAACAGGGCTCTGACATGGAAATAGTTAATGCTTCAGGCCAATTAAATTCATTTCAGGGGAGTGTCGGAGACTGGTCACTAGATCAATAAATTTTAAATGTGACAAAGATGTAAATGAGAATTTCCACCATTAGATGGAGATAATTAAGAATCAGTAGCTTTGAATCCTAATCCCCTAACTCAGCATCTTACACCTTTGAGTATCAACAACAACTTCAAATATGTTGGAGTAATTAATGACTTGTGTGTTTCCTCAAAGCCAAGCGAAGGAAGCCCGGAAATCAGGGAAAAGTAAAACAAAGACCGTAAAGAGGAAATCAAAATCCAGAACAGATGTCAAGCCTCCCAGTGACAGCCTGCTCCTGTATGACCCAGAGGTACAGATTTAACACCATCATTGGTCTTCACTGACAAAGTTTAAAAATCACGCAGCACCAGGTTATAGTCCAACAGAATTATTTGGAAGTACAAGCTTTTGGAGCGCTGCTCCTTCATCAGGCAGACAGTGGGGCAGGATCATAGGACACAGAATTTATGAGTCAAGAATGGTCACTAGGAACAAGGTTGTGTCCAGTAACGAAAGTCCGTGCAACTAACACCCCCAGGAAGGTAACACCAGGAGTCATAGTCATGCAGCACAGAAACAGACCGTCGAACTCAACCAGGCTGCACAGCTTTCATTTGCCAGCACCCGGCCCATATCCCTCCAAACCCTTCCTATTCATATACCCATCCAAATGCCTCTTAAATGTTGTAATTGTACCAGCCTCCATCACATCCTCTGGCAGCTCATTCCATACACGTACCACCCTCTGAGTGAGAAAGTTGAGCATTGTAACAGTGAGGGGGTGATCAGTTGGGGTGCCTCAATGTAGGGGGGTGTCAGTGTGGGGGCGTGTGTCAGTTGGGGGGATGTGTGTCAGTTGGGGGGATGTGTGTCAGTTGGGGGGGGCGTGTCAGTTGGGGGGGGCGTGTCAGTTGGGGGGGGCGTGTCAGTGGCAGGGGGCGTGTCAGTGGCGGGGGGCGTGTCAGTGGCGGGGGGCGTGTCAGTGGGGAGGCGTGTCAGTGGGGAGGCGTGTCAGTGGGGAGGCGTGTCAGTGGCGGGGGGCGTGTCAGTGGCGGGGGGGCGTGTCAGTGGCGGGGGCGTGTCAGTGGCGGGGGGCGTGTCAGTGGCGGGGGCGTGTCAGTGGCGAGGCGTGTCAGTGGGGAGGCGTGTCAGTGGGGGGGCGTGTCAGTGGGGGGCGTGTCAGTGGGGGGGGCGTGTCAGTGGGGGGGCGTGTCAGTGGGGGGGGCGTGTCAGCGGGGGGGGCGTGTCAGCGGGGGGGGCGTGTCAGCGGGGGGGGCGTGTCAGTGGGGGGGGCGTGTCAGTGGGGGGGGCGTGTCAGTGGGGGGGGGCGTGTCAGTGGGGGGGGCGTGTCAGTGGGGGGGGCGTGTCAGTGGGGGGGCGTGTCAGTGGGGGGGCGTGTCAGTGGGGGGGCGTGTCAGTGGGGGGGCGTGTCAGTGGGGGGGCGTGTCAGTGGGGGGGCGTGTCAGTGGGGGGGCGTGTCAGTGGGGGGGCGTGTCAGTGGGGGGGCGTGTCAGTGGGGGGGCGTGTCAGTGGGGGGGGGGGCGTGTCAGTGGGGGGGGGCGTGTCAGTGGGGGGGGGGCGTGTCAGTGAGGGGGGGCGTGTCAGTGGGGGGGCGTGTCAGTGGGGGGGGCGTGTCAGTGGGGGGGGCGTGTCAGTGGGGGGGGCGTGTCAGTGGGGGGGCGTGTCAGTGGGGGGGGCGTGTCAGTGGGGGGGGCGTGTCAGTGGGGGGGGCGTGTCAGTGGGGGGGCGTGTCAGTGGGGGGGCGTGTCAGTGGGGGGGCGTGTCAGTGGGGGGGCGTGTCAGTGGGGGGGGCGTGTCAGTGGGGGGGGCGTGTCAGTGGGGGGGGCGTGTCAGTGGGGGGGGCGTGTCAGTGGGGGGGGGGCATGTCAGTGGGGGGGCGTGTCAGTGGGGGGGCGTGTCAGTGGGGGGGGGCGTGTCAGTGGGGGGGCGTGTCAGTGGGGGGGGCGTGTCAGTGGGGGGGCGTGTCAGTGGGGGGGCGTGTCAGTGGGGGGGGCGTGTCAGTGGGGGGGGCGTGTCAGTGGGGGGGGCGTGTCAGTGGTGGGGCGTGTCAGTGGTGGGGCGTGTCAGTGGTGGGGCGTGTCAGTGGTGGGGCGTGTCAGTGGTGGGGCGTGTCAGTGGGGGGGCGTGTCAGTGGGGGGGCGTGTCAGTGGGGGGGCGTGTCAGTGGGGGGGCGTGTCAGTGGGGGGGCGTGTCAGTGGGGGGGCGTGTCAGTGGGGGGGCGTGTCAGTGGGGGGGCGTGTCAGTGGGGGGGCGTGTCAGTGGGGGGGCGTGTCAGTGGGGGGGCGTGTCAGTGGGGGGGCGTGTCAGTGGGGGGGCGTGTCAGTGGGGGGGCGTGTCAGTGGGGGGGCGTGTCAGTGGGGGGGCGTGTCAGTGGGGGGTGGCGTGTCAGTGGGGGGTGGCGTGTCAGTGGGGGGTGGCGTGTCAGTGGGGGGTGGCGTGTCAGTGGGGGGGGCGTGTCAGTGGGGGGGGCCGAGTCAGTGGGGGGCCGAGTCAGTGGGGGGCCGAGTCAGTGGGGGGGCGTGTCATTGTGGGGGGGCGTGTCATTGTGGGGGCGTGTCATTGTGGGGGCGTGTCATTGTGGGGGCGTGTCAGTGGGGGGCGTGTCAGTGGGGGGCGTGTCAGTGGGGGGCGTGTCAGTGGGGGGCGTGTCAGTGGGGGGCGTGTCAGTGGGGGGCGTGTGGGGGGGCGTGACAGTGGGGGGGCGTGACAGTGGGGGGGCGTGACAGTGGGGGGGGCGTGACAGTGGGGGGGGCGTGACAGTGGGGGGGGCGTGACAGTGGGGGGGCGGGTCAGTGGGGGGGCGGGTCAGTGGGGGGGTCGGGTCAGTGGGGGGGTCGGGTCAGTGGGGGGGTCGGGTCAGTGGGGGGGTCGGGTCAGTGGGGGGGTCGGGTCAGTGGGGAGTCGGGTCAGTGGGGGGTCGGGTCAGTGGGGGGTCGGGTCAGTGGGGGGTCGGGTCAGTGGGGGGTCGGGTCAGTGTGGGGCCGTGTCAGTGGTGGGGGCGTGTCAGTGGTGGGGGCGTGTCAGTGGTGGGGGCATGTCAGTGTGGGGGGTGTCGGTGTGGGATGGTGTCAGTGTGGGGGGGCGTGTCAGTGTGGGCGGCGTGTCAGTGTGGGGGTGTGTGTCAGTGTGGGGGGGGCGTCAGTATGGGGGGGCGTCAGTGTGGGGGGGCGTGTCAGTGTGGGGGGGCGTGTCAGTGTGGGGGTGTGTGTCAGTGTGGGGGGGGCGTCAGTATGGGGGGGCGTCAGTATGGGGGGGCGTCAGTGTGGGGGGGCGTGTCAGTGTGGGGGGGCGTGTCAGTGTGGGGGGGCGTGTCAGTGTGGGGGGGCGTGTCAGTGTGGGGGGGCGTGTCAGTGTGGGGCAGTGTCAGTGTGGGGCAGTGTCAGTGTGGGGGGGCGTGTCAGTGTGGTGGGTCGTGTCAGTGTGGGGGGGCGTGTCAGTGTGGGGGGGCGTGTCAGTGGGGGGGGGCGTGTCAGTGGGGGGGGCGTGTCAGTGGGGGGGGCGTGTCAGTGTGGTGGGTCGTGTCAGTGTGGGGGGGCGTGTCAGTGTGGGGGGGCGTGTCAGTGGGGGGGGGCGTGTCAGTGGGGGGGGCGTGTCAGTGGGGGGGGCGTGTCAGTGTGGGGGGGCGTGTCAGTGTGGGGGGGCGTGTCAGTGTGGGAAGGTGTGTCAGAGCGGGGTGGGTGTCAGTGCAAGGGGGGGTGTCAGTGCAAGGGAGGTGTCAGTGTGGGGGATGAGTGTGGGGGGGCGTCAGTGTGGGGGTGTGTGTCAGTGTCAGTGTGCGGGCGTGTATCAGTGTGTGGGGTGTCAGTGCGGGGGGTTGTCAGTGCGGGGTGTGTGTCAGTGTGGGGTGTGTGTCAGTGTGGGATTTGTGTGTCAGTGTGGGTGGGGTGTCTCTGTGTGGGGTGTCAGTGGGGGGGACGTGTGAGTGGGGGGGCGTGTCAGTGGTGGGCTTGTCAGTGGGGGGGCGTGTCAGTGGGGGGGGGCGTTTCAGTGGGGGGCGTGTGAGTTGGGGGCGTGTGTGAGGGGTCGTGTGAGTGGGGGGGCGTGTCAGTGGGGGGGCGTGTGTCAGTGTGCAGGTGTGTGTCAGTGTGCGGGTGTGTGTCAGTGTGGGGCGGTGTCAGTGTGGGGGTGTGTGTCAGTGTGGGGGTGTGTGTCAGTGTGGGCGTGTCAGTGTGGGCGTGTCAGTGTGCGGGTGTGTGTCAGTGTGGGGGGTGTCTGTATGGGGGTGTGTCAGTGCGGGGCGGTGTCAGTGTGGGGGGGTCAGTGTGGGGGGTCAGTGTGGGGGGTGTCAGTGTGGGGGGTGTGTCAGTGTGGGGGGGGTGTCAGTGCGGGGTGTTGTCAGTGTGGGGGGGTGTGTCAGTATGGGGGTTTGTATCAGTGTGGGGGGTGTCAGTATGGGGGTTTGTGTCAGTGTGGGGGTGTGTGTCAGTGTGGGGATGGGTGTCAGTGTGGGGGTGTCAGTGTGGGGGTGTGTGTCAGTGTGGGGTGTGTGTCAGTGTGGGGGTGTCAGTGTGGGGGTGTGTCAGTGTGCGGATGTGTGTCAGTGTGGGGTGTGTCAGTGTGGGGCGTGTCAGTGTGGGGTGTGTCAGTGTGGGGCGTGTCAGTGGGGGGCGTGTCAGTGGGGGGGCGTGTGTCAGTATGGGGGGGCGTCTCAGTGTGGGGGGGGCGTGTCAGTGTGGTGGGGCGTGTCAGTGTGGTGGGGCGTGTCAGTGTGGTGGGGCGTGTCAGTGTGGTGGGGCGTGTCAGTGTGGTGGGGCGTGTCAGTGTGGGCGGCGTGTCAGTGTGGGGGGGGCGAGTCAGTGGGGGGGGCGTGTCAGTGTGGGGGGGCGTGTCAGTGTGGGGGGGCGTGTCAGTGTGGGGGGGCGTGTCAGTGTGGGCGGCGTGTCAGTGTGGGCGGCGTGTCAGTGTGGGCGGCGTGTCAGTGTGGGCGGCGTGTCAGTGTGGGGGGGTGTCAGTGGGGCGGGGCGTGTCAGTGGGGCGGGGCGTGTCAGTGGGGCGGGGCGTGTCAGTGGGGCGGGGCGTGTCAGTGGGGCGGGGCGTGTCAGTGGGGCGGGGCGTGTCAGTGGGGGGGCGTGTCAGTGTGGGGGGGCGTGTCAGTGTGGGGGGGCATGACAGTGTGGGAAGGCGTGTCAGAGCGGGGTGGGTGTCAGTGCAAGGGGGGGTGTCAGTGCAAGGGAGGTGTCAGTGTGGGGGATGAGTGTGGGGGGGCGTCAGTGTGGGGGTGTGTGTCAGTGTCAGTGTGCGGGTGTGTATCAGTGTGTGGGGTGTCAGTGCGGGGGGTTGTCAGTGCGGGGTGTGTGTGTCAGTGCGGGGTGTGTGTGTCAGTGTGGGGTGTGTGTCAGTGTGGGGTGTGTGTCAGTGTGGGGTGTGTGTCAGAGTGGGATTTGTGTGTCAGTGTGGGTGGGGTGTCTCTGTGTGGGGTGTCAGTGGGGGGGACGTGTGAGTGGGGGGGCGTGTCAGTGGTGGGCTTGTCAGTGGGGGGGCGTGTCAGTGGGGGGGCGTTTCAGTGGGGGGGGCGTTTCAGTGGGGGGCGTGTGAGTTGGGGGCGTGTGTGAGGGGTCGTGTGAGTGGGGGGGCGTGTCAGTGGGGGGGCGTGTGTCAGTGGGGGGGGCGTGTGTCAGTGTGCAGGTGTGTGTCAGTGTGCGGGTGTGTGTCAGTGTGGGGCGGTGTCAGTGTGGGGGTGTGTGTCAGTGTGGGGGTGTGTGTCAGTGTGGGGGTGTGTGTCAGTGTGGGGGTGTGTGTCAGTGTGCAGGTGTGTGTCAGTGTGCGGGTGTGTGTCAGTGTGGGGCGGTGTCAGTGTGGGGGTGTGTGTCAGTGGGGGGGGCGTGTGTCAGTGTGCAGGTGTGTGTCAGTGTGCGGGTGTGTGTCAGTGTGGGGCGGTGTCAGTGTGGGGGTGTGTGTCAGTGGGGGGGGCGTGTGTCAGTGTGCAGGTGTGTGTCAGTGTGCGGGTGTGTGTCAGTGTGGGGCGGTGTCAGTGTGGGGGTGTGTGTCAGTGTGGGGGTGTGTGTCAGTGTGGGGGTGTGTGTCAGTGTGGGCGTGTCAGTGTGCGGGTGTGTGTCAGTGTGGGGGGTGTCTGTATGGGGGTGTGTCAGTGTGCGGGTGTGTGTCAGTGTGGGGGTTGTCAGTATGGGGGTGTGTCAGTGCGGGGCGGTGTCATTGTGGGGGGGTCAGTGTGGGGGGGTCAGTGTGGGGGGTGTCAGTGTGGGGGGTGTCAGTGTGGGGGTGTGTCAGTGTGGGGGGGGTGTCAGTGCGGGGTGTTGTCAGTGTGGGGGGGTGTGTCAGTGTGGTGGGTGTCAGTATGGGGGTTTGTGTCAGTGTGGGGGGGTGTGTCAGTGTGGGGGTGGGTGTCAGTGTGGGGGTGTCAGTGTGGGGGTGTGTGTCAGTGTGGGGGTGTCAGTGTGGGGGGTGTCAGTGTGGGGGTGTGTCAGTGTGCGGGTGTGTGTCAGTGTGGGGGTTGTCAGTATGGGGTGTGTCAGTGTGGGGCGGTGTCAGTGTGGGGGGTGTCAGTGTGGGGGTGTGTGTCAGTGTGGGGGGGTGTCAGTGTGGGGGGGTGTCAGTGTGGGGGGTGTCAGTGTGGGGGGTGTCAGTGTGGGGGGTGTCAGTGTGGGGGGTGTCAGTGTGGGGGGTGTGTCAGTGTGGGGGGGTGTCAGTGTGCGGGTGTGTATCAGTATGGGGGGTGTCAGTGCGAGGGGTTGTCAGTGCGGGGTGTTGTCAGTGTGGGGAGGTGTGTCAGTGTGGGGAGGTGTGTCAGTGTGGGGAGGTGTGTCAGTGTGGGGAGGTGTGTCAGTGTGGGGGGGTGTCAGTGTGGGGGGGTGTCAGTGGGGGGGGGTGTCAGTGGGGGGGGGTGTCAGTGGGGGGGGTGTCAGTGGGGGGGCGTGTGTCAGTGTGCGGGTGTGTGTCAGTGTGCGGGTGTGTGTCAGTGTGCGGGTGTCAGTGTGGGGGGGTGTGTCAGTGTGGTGGGTGTCAGTATGGGGATGTGTGTCAGTGTGGGGGTGTGTGTCAGTGTGGGGCGGTGTCAGTGTGGGGGTGTGTGTCAGTGTGGGGGTGTCAGTGTGGGGGGGTGTCAGTGTGGGGGGGTGTCAGTGTGGGGGGGTGTCAGTGTGGGGGGTGTCTGTATGGGGGGGTGTCAGTGTGCGGGTGTGTGTCAGTGTGGGGGTTGTCAGTATGGGGGGTGTCAGTGTGGGGGTTGTCAGTATGGGGGTGTCAGTGTGGGGGGTGTCAGTGTGGGGGGTCAGTGTGGGGCGTGTCAGTATGGGGGTGTGTCAGTGTGGGGCGGTGTCAGTGTGGGGCGGTGTCAGTGTGGGGCGGTGTCAGTGTGGGGCGGTGTCAGTGTGCGGGTGTGTGTCAGTGTGGGGGGGTGTCAGTGTGGGGAGGGTGTCAGTGTGGGGGGGGTGTCAGTGTGGGGGGAGTCAGTGTGGGGGGTGTCAGTGTGGGGGGGTGTCAGTGTGGGGGGGTGTCAGTGTGGGGGGGTGTCAGTGTGGGGGTGTGTGTCAGTGTGGTGGGTGTGTCAGTGTGGGGGTATGTGTCAGTGTGGGTGTGTGTCAGTGTGGGGCGGTGTCAGTGTGGGGCGGTGTCAGTGTGGGGCGGTGTCAGTGTGGGGGGTGTCAGTGTGGGGGTATGTGTCAGTGTGGGGGGGTGTCAGTGTGGGGAGGGTGTCAGTGTGGGGAGGGTGTCAGTGTGGGGGTATGTGTCAGTGTGGGGGGGTGTCAGTGTGGGGAGGGTGTCAGTGTGGGGGGGTGTCAGTGTGGGGGGAGTGTGTCAGTGTGGGGGTGTGTGTCAGTGTGGGGGGGTGTCAGTGTGGGGAGGGTGTCAGTGTGGGGAGGGTGTCAGTGTGGGGGTATGTGTCAGTGTGGGGGGGTGTCAGTGTGGGGAGGGTGTCAGTGTGGGGGGGGTGTCAGTGTGGGGGTATGTGTCAGTGTGGGGGGGTGTCAGTGTGGGGAGGGTGTCAGTGTGGGGGGGTGTCAGTGTGGGGGGAGTGTGTCAGTGTGGGGGTGTGTGTCAGTGTGGGGGGGTGTCAGTGTGGGGAGGGTGTCAGTGTGGGGGGGGTGTCAGTGTGGGGGTATGTGTCAGTGTGGGGGGGTGTCAGTGTGGGGAGGGTGTCAGTGTGGGGGGGGTGTCAGTGTGGGGGGAGTGTGTCAGTGTGGGGGTGTGTGTCAGTGTGGGGGGGTGTCAGTGTGGGGGGGTGTCAGTGTGGGGGGGTGTCAGTGTGGGGGGGTGTCAGTGTGGGGCGTGTCAGTGTGGGGCGGTGTCAGTGTGGGGCGGTGTCAGTGTGGGGCGGTGTCAGTGTGGGGTGTGTGTCAGTGTGGGGCGGTGTCAGTGTGGGGCGGTGTCAGTGTGGGGGGGTGTCAGTGTGGGGGGGTGTCAGTGTGGGGGGGTGTCAGTGTGGGGGGGTGTCAGTGTGGGGGGGAGTCAGTGTGGGGGGAGTCAGTGTGGGGAGGAGTCAGTGTGGGGGGGTGTCAGTGTGGGGGGGTGTCAGTGTGGGGGGGTGTCAGTGTGGGGGGGTGTCAGTGTGGGGGGGTGTCAGTGTGGGGGGGTGTCAGTGGGGGGGCGTGTCAGTGGGGGGGCGTGTCAGTGGGGGGGCGTGTCAGTGTGGGGGGTCGTGTCAGTGGGGGGGCGTGTCAGTGAGGGGTCGTGTCAGTGGGGGGGCGTGTCAGTGGGGGGGCGTGTCAGTGGGGGGGGCGTGTCAGTGGGGGGGGCGTGTCAGTGGGGGGGCGTGTCAGTGGGGGGGCGTGTCAGTGGGGGGGCGTGTCAGTGGGGGGGCGTGTCAGTGGGGGGGCGTGTCAGTGGGGGGGCGTGTCAGTGGGGGGGCGTGTCAGTGGGGGGGCGTGTCAGTGGGGGGGCGTGTCAGTGGGGGGGCGTGTCAGTGGGGGGGCGTGTCAGTGGGGGGGCGTGTCAGTGGGGGGGCGTGTCAGTGGGGGGGCGTGTCAGTGGGGGGGGCGTGTCAGTGGGGGGGGGCGTGTCAGTGGGGGGGCGTGTCAGTGGGGGGGCGTGTCAGTGGGGGGGGTGTCAGTGGGGGGGCGTGTCAGTGGGGGGGCGTGTCAGTGGGGGGGCGTGTCAGTGGGGGGGCGTGTCAGTGGGGGGGCGTGTCAGTGGGGGGGCGTGTCAGTGGGGGGGCGTGTCAGTGGGGGGGCGTGTCAGTGGGGGGGCGTGTCAGTGGGGGGGCGTGTCAGTGGGGGGGCGTGTCAGTGGGGGGCGTGTCAGTGGGGGGGGCGTGTCAGTGGGGGGGGCGTGTCAGTGGGGGGGGGGGCGTGTCAGTGGGGGGGGCGTGTCAGTGGGGGGGGCGTGTCAGTGGGGGGGGCGTGTCAGTGGGGGGGGCGTGTCAGTGGGGGGGCGTGTCAGTGGGGGGGCGTGTCAGTGGGGGGGGGCGTGTCAGTGGGGGGGTCGTGTCAGTGGGGGGGCGTGTCATTGTGGGGGGCGTGTCAGTGGGGGGGGCGTGTCAGTGGGGGGGGCGTGTCATTGTGGGGGGCGTGTCATTGTGGGGGGCGTGTCATTGTGGGGGGCGTGTCATTGTGGGGGGCGTGTCATTGTGGGGGGCGTGTCATTCTGGGGGGCGTGTCATTCTGGGGGGCGTGTCATTCTGGGGGGCGTGTCATTCTGGGGGGCGTCTCATTCTGGGGGGCGTCTCATTCTGGGGGGCGTCTCATTCTGGGGGGCGTCTCATTCTGGGGGGCGTGTCACTGTGGGGGGCGTGTCACTGTGGGGGGCGTGTCATTCTGGGGGGGCGTGTCATTCTGGGGGGGCGTGTCATTCTGGGGGGGCGTGTCAGTGGGGGGGCGTGTCAGTGGGGGGGCGTGTCAGTGGGGGGGCGTCGCATTGTGGGAGGCGTCGCATTGTGGGGGGCGTCTCATTCTGGGGGGCGTCTCATTCTGGGGGGCGTCTCATTCTGGGGGGCGTCTCATTCTGGGGGGCGTCTCATTCTGGGGGGCGTGTCAGTGGGGGGGCGTGTCAGTGGGGGGGCGTGTCAGTGGGGGGGCGTGTCAGTGGGGGGGCGTGTCAGTGGGGGGGCGTGTCAGTGTGGGGGGCGTGTCATTGTGGGGGGCACGTCAGTGGGGGAGGCGTGTCAGTGTGGGGGGGCATGACAGTGTGGGAAGGCTGGGGGTGGGTGTCAGTACGGGGTGGGTGTCAGTGCAAGGGGGGTTGTCAGTGCAAGGGAGGTGCAAGTGTGGGGGATGAGTGTGGGCAGGCGTCAGTGTGCGGGTGTGTATCAGTGCGGAGGGTTGTCAGTGCGGGGTGTGTGTGTCAGTGTGGGGTGTGTGTCAGTGTGGGGTGTGTGTCAGTGTGGGGTGTGTGTCAGTGTGGGGTGTGTGTCAGTGTGGGGTGTGTGTCAGTGTGGGATGTGTGTGTCAGTGTGGGTGGGGTGTCTCTGTGTGGGGTGTCAGTGGG